>NC_057810.1:32640985-32700470 GCF_018294505.1 Triticum aestivum
TCTATCCATGCCTCTCTCGAATACGTAATACACACACATACCTTTCTAGGCCCCGCCAAATGCATAAACTACACATTCACACATGTTACATCACGTACCCCATTGATCTAAAAAGCCCCTTCTTCACGTTTATTTCGCATACAACATTCCTTTTGAATAAAGTGTGGCCAAAAAATTATTTTAGAGTTTCTACGTATGTACAACATTACAGAGTTATATGGAGGAGTACGAACGCTAATTTGCATTGCATGGTGCCCACAATGATATTTATTCTGCACTGTGAATTTGTATATTTCTATACTATATACAAAGTTAGTCATAATAAAGATAAACGAAGAGCATCTCTCTCTCCATCGCATACCCCCGCCCCCTTGTATGCCCCTTTTAGTATGCACACAAACTATTTCCAGGTCCTCTAAAAGTAAGCCCCCAGCACATTCCCGCATGTTTCATCTTTCTCTCGCGATATATACAATGACGATCATTACAGTCACCATTTATGTTTAGTGGTTATTATACAGTCACGGGCTCACCGTACAACTCTGTATTTGCTCAAGACATGACCAGTTGACCAGTTAAACGCTCCACATGGCACCTTTAGTGTTGCATCACATTATCTCACTACCATTGTGCCCACCTATCGGCTTGTATCTACTCTACATCTACATTCTTATAAAATACACTTAAAATACACTCTTATAAAAAATAGAGTTGGTGATGATGGTGTGTCTGCCATCCTGCAATATAGGCTGTCTGATCTATATCTAACGGATAGGAAAGAAACTATGGCAATTTTGCAAAAAGATACCCACACACCTCTCCACATTTGCAAATAAGGCCTTCCCTCATTCATCCTTTTCTCTCACAAGATAAACTAGTCATACAAATGCATCTTGATGTTACGTGCAACGCACAAGCATCTTGCTAGTAAGAATGAAAACAAATGACAAAAAAATATATGGACGGTGGTTCGAAGTCATGACCACGGGCACAGCGTACAAGGTGACCTTGTATTGGTATACTGAGCCGTCTGTTTTAAGTTTTAACACACAGGAGCTGGTGTGGTGATTATACACACACGCACGCATGCACACGAACTGCATGCACGCAACACTCACACAAACACATGCACCCACGCACCCACGCAACACTCACACGTACACACGCAGCCACACACGCACGCAACACTCACACGCACACACACATGCACGCATGCACACACCAGTACACCACACCACCAACACACACTATCACGCTCAAGTGCTCAACCTACATGTGCATGCGCACACATCAGGCCCTGACAGACACATACACAACTAGGTGATTCCCGCGCACGGGTTGGAGTCTTGTCGCGCTTGCGTAAATTTGTGTTTATCTGACCTTTTCCCTATGTGAACTGATAGGTGGGACCCACAAGGAACATGGTCAATTTAACTAGTCAACATGGCACCACGCAGACTATTTGGCTGGTCAACAGAGTGCAATTCGACGATGAACCGTGAGCAAGTGACCGTATAATCACCGCAAAACGTATATAGTGACCGTAATCAGCTTATTCTGAAGTTCGGTGACCGTATTACGCTTTTCTCTCTGTAGGCCCTCCAAAACTACATCTCTACACAATCTCGCATGTTACATCTAACTAGCAAGATGCCCATGCGTTGCACGGAACATCAAGATGCATTTGTATGAGTAGTTTATCTTGTGGGAGAAAAGGATGAACGAGGGAAGGCCTTATTTGCAAATCTTGAGTGGGTGTGGGTATCTTTTTGCAAATTTTCCATGTTTCCTTCCTATCCATCAACTATTCAATACAGCACTACTACTACACTCTAACACAATAAATCATATGTGTTTTTAGTTTTACTAGATATCATATTGTTACTTAATTATTCAGTTTGCATACATTAAAATTGCCTTTGAAATTTATGGCCAGTATCATCTACCGCGCGGGAAAAATCCCGCCCTTTCCTGTTTAATCAGGTTTGTATCGATGGATCGTGCGAAACAACAAAACTATAGTACTATACCGTACAAGTGACAGTTCATTGGGCCGTCGTGTCGTGTACTCCTCCGTCATAAGAGTGGAGCGCTTGCTTTCATAAATCTTCTAGTCCCTTTCGCCGACATGTGGGACATCAAGCTATCGGGTCCACGTGCCATACCGGAATACAGTGCAGAGCAGCCGGGTGAAGCACCCCAGTCATGGCGCCGGCATAGTAATGAGCAATGAGGCGTCAAATCACAAAGCTGCACCTTTCCAGCAGTTAAGTTGGGGGACGAAGTAATAATGCTAAAAAAGAAGTTGGAGGGACGAAGCAACCATCATTTCACTCGTTGTTGAATTCGCTTCTCCCTCATCTTCTTCAACTTAACCATGTGTTGCTTTTGTCGTTGTTCTGCCTCATGTGGGATGCAAATCGGCTTGGTAAAGCACTGACACGTGGGACCGCATGTTACCAAACCGCTAGGACAACGTCCTCTAAAAATAAGAAACCTCCCCTGCCATCCACGCGGCAAAATCACCTCCTTTTTACTAATCTTGATTCTATAATTTTTTAGATCAATATAATTGAGATTTGTATAGAAAGCACACAGGAGCAAAACCAAGTGGTACGGTTAAGGGCATCCACAATGTGTAGCCAAATGTGAAAATTAGCTTTTGGCATCGTGGGAACCATTGTGGACGGTGTTGCCAAAGCCAAAAAGATGGAACTGAAGCTCCCTGATTGATTGATTGAAGGAATAGAAAACGTCTCTCCTCTTTCTCCCATGCTTGGACGCATGTAGTATAGTATAGAGCACAGAGTCTACTCCCTTGTCCCTTCTATCACAAATCACAAAGCAGTGAGGCGTCAAATCACAAAAGCACAGACGAAGCAACCATCATTTCACTATTCGCTGACTCCGCTTCTCCATCGTTTTCTTCGAGAAACCATCTCACCGCTCTAAGCTGGACGGACGACGCTATTGTGTACTAGTAGTACTAGTACATTTACATGTCCTTTGGTTCAACGGACTTCCTGGATGCAAATAAGGTGGTTGTCTCAGCTTGCAGGCGCACTTGCGAACGACTTACCGTGGTCTCCCTCAAGGCCTCAATGGTGTTCTCCGTTGAACGCACTTCGCCAAACCACAACGTTCGAGATATCGTCGACGTCACCGCAATGGGGAAGGAAGTCAAATATAGTTACTACCTCCATTTTTTGTACACAAGGCCAGTATATCAAAATTACAATTTGCAAAAGGCCACTAACACTAATCGAGGCAAAATTGATGGGGTTTGCCTCGTACTAGCAACCAAGGACATTAATATCCCCTGCATGCATGCGGAAGTGAGAAGGTTCGTTTGCATGGCGCTGCATTAATCAAGCGATGAGGAGTGAGATGGTTAGCTCTTTGGTCTTTGGAGAAAAAAATACGCATTAATTGACACGTAAAACGAGGATTTGTATCGATTAAATACCGCGAAGGAAAACCCCGCCTTTCTTTTTAACACTAGTACTCCTAGTACGTCCTGTTTGGATCTAGGCCTTGCATTGCCATACTTCGCCACACATTTTTGCAAGCTTGCCTAAAGTTTTCAAAATGAGAAGGAGGTACACTTGCGCACGGTTGTCGCAGCCGCACCGCACCCTCACATGGTCGCTCCTGCACGTCGCGGTCGCACCGCACCCTCACACAGTCGCTCATGCACGCTGCAAACCCAACCAAGGGAACGCACCCTCACTGACACGTGTTGTCGCATGTGAACAAGCCAAACTCAGCCATCCTACCGCTGACACATAATTTTCATTCATAGAGTATGTTTATCCAACCGCATGTTGGGGTGTATCCGTATGGCCCGTGCGGTGGTTTGTTGGCTATTGGGGAAGAAGAAGAGGTGAGGAAGAAGGGTTAGGAGACGTAGGATATTCATCCAACTGCCTGAAATGGTAGACTGACCCAAGTCAGGCGACTTGCATAACAAATATATGTTTTTACACAGCAAAAGATCCATAAAAACAACAACATAAAGAAAAACTATCACTGCTCGCGGAACGAGACGGCCTCGTCGTCTTTGGCTGCCGGCGCGAACCAGCCGTAGTTGCCGACGTGTGTCTCCGCACCGTGGTTGTCCTTGGCCTCCAGCTACTCGTTCACGCGGAGCGTGCGGGCGCTCTGCACGGACGAGAGCACAGCCCGGTTCAAGTCGAGGACGTCTGGTTTCGCCTACAGGAGAGCCTCGATGGCAGAGGCATCCGTGCGCTCCGCGTCGAGTCGAGCCTCCGCCGCCCGGTTCAAGTCCAGGACGTCCGGTTCCGCCTGCAGGAGGGCGTCGATGAGAGCGGCATCCGCGCGCTCCACGTCGAGTCGAGCCTCTGCTGCTCGGTTCAAGTCCAGGATGTCTGGTTCCGCCTGCAGGAGGGCCTCGATGGCAACGGCATCCGCGCGCTCTGCCTCAAGTTGAGCCTCCGCCGCCCGGTTCACATCCACGACATCCGGTTCCGCCTGCAGAAGAGCCTAGATGGCAGCGGCATGCACGCGCTCCGTGTCGAGTTGAGCCTCTGCCTCCCGCCTTTAGTATCGCCATGTTGAACCGCTAGTCCACCTGCACCATGGGGGACTTGGACGCAGGCACGAAGTCGACGTCCATTGTCTCATACCCATCAGGGGCCTTCTGTGCCGCGACCTCCGCCATGAACATTGGATCGGCTTCCTCCTCCTCGTAGCTTGGCTCCAGAGAATTCGGGGATTGGCCCACCGCAAAGCAAGCTTGGGAACGGAGGTCTGTGGCGCCAACCGCCGCCGCGATTTCTGCGTGGCGCTCCGGCGTCAGCATCTTGTAGTAAGTGATCTTGCGGTGCACCATGGCTTTCCGGCGAACTAGGGGACGCTTGATGCGGGCTAGGGGATCGAAAGGTGGGGGAATGGGCTGGAGATTAGGTGTGGTTTTAGGGCAGTGGCTGGCGTAGGCCGAGCAGCGAAGGTTCTGGTGTGAATAGTGGTTCCGATGACGACCGGTCAATCGATTTTGACTATACATCGCTCTTGTCGCGTTCGCGTTGCAGCCCGGCACGCTGGACCCTCCACATCGCTCACCGAATGGAACGCGCTTCGTCTTGCATTTTCGCTCGCTTGTGGGACCGCAGTTGAGAGCAAACCGACGTCCCTCCCCCTCCCCCGCCCGCGTCATTTATTATACTACCACTCCCTCCATTTTATGCAGAGTAAATAAAAACAGAGGGAGTTATACTACGGATGAGGATCCCCTAACGTGGCTGAACCCATTGAGTAACTGACATGCGGGGCCTAGCAAGCATGGGGTCCGCCAGTAAGTGACCGAAAGGGAGGGTAAGGCAGGGATACCTACGTCAGAGGATCCACTTCCACTACTACTCCCTCCTTCCATTTACTATACAGGGCCTAATGCGTTTTTACAGGCTAACTTTGACCAAATGTTAGAGTAATAATATATGACATGCAACTTACACAAAGCATATGGTCAAATTCGTATGTGAAAGGAGTTTCCAATGATATAATTTTCACATTATACATCTCATGTACTATTAATCTTGTCAATAGTAAAATGCGGTTTTAAAAACGCATTAGAGCATGGTTAATAATATAGCCAATCGATGGCTATGAGGGACTGCCATGTCATCTATAGCCATCATCTATTATATGCACTCATACGGTAGTGTGGGCTATAAGGTTGGCTCTTTTCCGCAAAAAAAAGGTTGGCTATTTTATTAGCACTTTTTCCATCTCCTCTCTATCTCTTTCTTCATATTTATTGTATTTAACTAGGAATGCACATATAGCTAGGCTCTTGCATGAGAGCTCACTCCCCTTACTTTTTCACATCTCTCTCCTCCACATAGGCCCTATATAAATGGAAGGATGGAGTACTACTATGAGCACTGCATACTCTAGTACAGATGTTGTCAGTACTCCACGTGTACTATTGGACAGGGAGCTTAAAAAGTTACTATTGGACTGGCTATACGTGGCAAAATCCTAGTAGGAAGAGCATGTGCGAGAACAAGCACATTCATGTGGTTGAAAACAAATTGGAAACCATCTCGAGTACAAATCTAGGAGTACGTACAAATCTAACAATATTTATTGGGCGTTGTTAAATGTTGATACTTTTTTGATCAAAGTAGAGATACTTTGACTACACACAAAACCTATATGTAAACTACAAAGGATAGGAGGGAGTATATTGTACGTTCAAAAATGAAACGAACATTGAATACCCTTTATATATGATTTGCGGATGCTATGATCACCGGTTCAAAATTTTGAATCTGCCTTAGGTATCACGTGCCCCCACTCGTTCTCTCTCGATTTCATCTCGGGGTCTGGAGATCGATTGAAAGAGGACTAGGGTGGGTAAATGCAAATGATACTCGGCGGAATGTTCAAATGAGGCATGCGGGAGGATGAACTCGACCAGAGGGCGACACGATCGACGGAGAAGAGGTTTGGAGAGGAATGAGAAATAAGCAAACGCCACATGATTATACTTGAATGGCTCAAATAAACAACAAGTTGACATGTGGGGCACACCCGTCGGGATGACGTAGCGCAGACTAGTCCAATGGAGGAGCCTCGCCAACCGACAACCATTCATGTGGGTCGTTGGGGCCAACAACGTGGCGCAGCTCCAGCACCGCCTCTGGACACGGCGACCGCGGTGAGCGACACGCTCATATTGTCGCTAGACACGGCCGGTTTCAGTGTGCCGAGGGTGGCGTTAGTGCTGTGGCACGACCAACAGTATGTTTCGTTTGTGCCCAAGGTTACCCCATCAAAGCATTGGGTAGCCAAAATTTTGGTTGAGGTATTGGTTGCCCATGATTTAGCCGACATTTGCAAGAAAAATGAACTAGAGTTGGCTAGAGTTCATTGGCATGCCAAAAAAATTGGCAACCATCCAAACAAAGACCAATCTTTGGGTCATGACCAAACTTTTGGTAAGGTGCACTTTGGCCACAATCCAAACACACCCCAACACCCGGCTCGTCGAGGATGCACGGGGCGCCGCGACGCGTCCGCGGAGTGGTGTAGCATGGCCAACTACATCCTCAGGACCTGAGACCATGCCGGGTCGTCTTGCTTTTTCAATGACATGCGGGGATCGCATGTGAGCAAACAGCATCTCCAACGTTGCCACGACCGCAACTGACTACCCTGGCACACAAAAACCCTCGTCCCTCGCACCGTCGCGCGGTGCGTTCCCAGTCGGCGCCAGCTACCCGCATTCATGCCATCTGTTCGTATGTCGTTGTTAAGAGGCTCGGTGCCCGAGGAACTAACTCCGGTGACTTAATGACGCACACGGAAGCTTGGCCTCACTGGAATGCGCAACTTAAAGCGGCAACGCCCAGCTAACCTCCACACCCTAGCGCATCGTCCTCGTACCTGGCACCACATCCTCCATGACCGCAAGTGCGAACGCTCTGCGGGAGAGCTTGTCTTCGGGGATGAAGCTTGAGGTTGCGGCCCTCGCTCAAGTCGCCTCTCGCGACGCAATAGCGGTGTAGCCAGACGCGGACGCGACCGCACAAGCGGTGGCCATGCTGACAGCCGACGACGGGAGCACTGTCAGCCACGCGTCCTACTTGCCGATGTCCAATGTCCGGCACTGCCGAGGTCGGGGACTCCTCCGAGGATGAGTAGGGCATGGGAGGCAGCAGGGCCTGGTGTGCCAACTGGCCAATCCGTGTCCCGTGTTCTACTCTTCCTTGCCGGAGACCGCACCTTCACATCACGGGTCTTGAACCCCGCCCCCGTACATAGAGATCGCAGATGGAGGACGTCGGTCACCGCCGTAGAATAGGTTTAGGGTCGGGTTTCTTTTATTTTTCTGTCCTGTAAAAGTTTGGAATGTAATGAAAATCTGTCGTGTTTGCATTAATTTCGGCCGGTGTATATGAACTTTCACAATAATATAGTATATTGTAGGAGTACTAGCAAGATGCCCGTGCATTGCACAAAAGATCAAGATCTTGTGGGAGAAAAGGATGAACAAGGAGTGCGAGTAAATTGTCATAGTTTCCTTCCTATCCGTTAGATATAGATCGGACGGCCTATATTGCAGGATGACATGCACACCATCATCACCAACTCTGCTTTTTATTGAACTGAGACAAATCTAACATGCGAAGTAAAATAAACACATAGGGTCTATACATACACAATTTATCCTAGGCAATCCAATAGTACGTCCACTACACATTCACGCATTTCACATCTTTCTACATCTACGGGAACCTACGAAAGGGTTAACGTAAATTGCCTCTCTCTCTCCTCCCCTGATTTTCATGGTGGTGGGCCCTTCCCTCCCCCTAATCTACAATCAACAGCTCACACGTTTCACATTACGTTAATTACGTAACTGGGATTACGTAGGTGTAGCATTACTCGTCCTAAAAAACCCAACTAAGCCAACCTCCCAGCATATCGCGCGGGAAAAGACCCGGCCACGCCATTTTAGTCAGGATTACCGAATTACTAGTACTCTAGTATTAGTATCGATGGATCGCGCAAAGCAACAAGTTTTTTTAGGGGGCGAAGCACCTAGTTTAAAATGAAAAAAGGCGGTACACTCACAGCACTCCTGTCGCGGTCGCATTGCACCCCACACACGTTCGGTCCTACACACGGCTCACGCAAATGGAACGCGCTTCGGCTTGCCTCTTCACTGACACGTGGGACTGCACTTGGAGAAACCGACCATGCGCCAAACTCCCCCCGCCCACCGCGAAAAAATCCTACCCCCCCCACCCCACCCAAAAATTCCCCTCGAATCTGATTCAACCGGCCTTCAGCCAACTAGCCAATAATATTCCCCAAGCCACCCTCCCCGCCACGCTGATACGTCGGCGCCGCGGTTCGTCGAGGGCACGCACGGCGATCCTCTCTCTCCCACAGTACGCTCTCGTAGACTGCCATCCTCTAGCCGCGCCGCCACCGTTGGCTACGTTCTTGTGGAGGTGCACGGCGGTCAGCACCGCCACCGCTGGCGACGTTCGTGTGGAGACGCGCGGCGGTCAGCTTCTCCCACGGTACGCGCATTCTAGACTGAGGCCCCGTTCATGTCGGTGTAGCACTGAATGTTAGCTGATAGACGCTGTTAATCTCACTGTTTGCCAAAGTAGTTTACAGTCAATATGCTCTGCTTAAGAAGCTTCCTTGCCCTATTCTGCACTCAATCTGCTTAGCTCAGATGGCATGCCAAGGCCGATTAGTTGCTAAAATATCCTGCCATATATTTATTGTGACGTAGATTGCCATGGTCTAATAGCCAATCTGTTAGGTGAAATAGCTCTACACCGTTTTATACTCGATCTTTGTTGTTGCGATGTCCTTCGATAGTTTGATGGTTGTGTGCTCGGCCCCATTGACTGCTGAAATAGCCTGCCATAATTTAGCACTCAAATATGTTTGCTGAATTAGCTTTACATATATTTCGTTACTTATATTTGCTCGTCCAAATATCTTGCCATAGCTTTAGACATCGACCTAGGTATATTTTTTTGGACTTCATAAAAAAAGCATATATGTTTTTCCTGTAATATCTAGTAGAAGAACTAATTTGTATGTCTAACAGATGGACAGGACTTGGATAACTGCTGCTCGAAGATTCTCTGCTGCATATGTCGAGGGGGTTCAAAACTTCATGAACTTTATCAAAGCTGAGTACGGTGGTCCAAAATCGGATGTGCTCTGCCCGTGTAGCCCTTGTATGAATTCAGTTACAAGACCCCGATCAACTGTGCAAAATCATCTACACTTGTATGGGATGTCGGTCACATATACTAGGTGGGTTCATCATGGTGAAACTGTGAACGTCAATGTTATTGACTACGTGGAAGTAGCAGATCACCATCTTGATTTGCCTGATGCTCAGGTGGAAGAGGAGGAGGAGGTGGTGGTGGCGGAGCCAGTGAGTTTGACCAACATTGAAACAATGCTACGAAATGCTCGTGCATTCTGCGAACTTTCACCTGCAGAAGAAAAATGGTGGGCCCGTGTAGGACCTTGAGAAGAGGTGTCTAGAGGGGGGGATTAGACACTAAGTACCAAAGTTGCAGTTTTTAGCAATTTTAAGTTTAAGTGGAGTTTAGGCACAAGTTTAACATTCACAAAACATAGCAAGCAAGCATGCAAAGAGTATATGAGCAGCGGAAAATAAAGCATGCAACTTGCAAGAATGTAAAGGGAAGGGTTTTGGAGGATTCAAACGCGGTGGGAGACACGGATGTTTTTGGCGTGGTTCCGATAGGTGGTGCTATCGTACATCCACGTTGATGGAGACTTCAACCCACGAAGGGTAACAGTTGCGCGAGTCCATGGAGGGCTCCACCCAAGAAGGGTCCACGAAGAAGCAACCTTGTCTATCCCACCATGGTCGTCGCCCACGAAGGACTTGCCTCACTAGCGGTAGATCTTCACGAAGTAGGCGATCTCCTTGCCCTTACAAACTCCTTGGTTCAACTCCACAATCTTTGTCGGAGGCTCCCAAGTGACACCTAGCCAATCTAGGAGACACCACTCTCCAAGAAGTAACAAATGGTGCGTTGATGATGAACTCCTTGCTCTTGTGCTTCAAATGATAGTCTCCCCAACACTCAACTCTCTCTCATAGGATTTGGATCTGGTGGAAAGAAGATTTGAGTGGAAAGCAACTTGGGGAAGGCTAGAGATCAAGATTCATATGGTAGGAATGGAATATCTTGGCCTCAACACATGAGTAGGTAGTTCTCTCTCAGAACTGGTAAGTTGGAAGTGTAGGTTTGTTCTGATGGCTCTCACCATGAATGAAGAGGAGGTGCAGGGGTATATATAGCCTCCACACAAAATCTAACCATTACACACAATTTACCAATCTCAGTGGGACCGAATCAACAAACTCGGTCAGACCGATTTAGTAAATCTAGTGACCGTTAGGATTTTCGGTGGGACCGAAATGCAACTCGGTAGGACCGATATGGTTAGGGTTAGGGCATAACGTAATCTCGGTGAGACCGATTACACAAACTCGGTAAGACCGATTTTGGTAATTAGCTGACCAGAGAGCTGGTCAGGCAAACTCGGTGGGACCGATTACTCAAACTCGGTGGGACCGATTTTGGTAATAAGTTAACCAGAGAGTTTGCATTATAATCTCGGTAGGACCGATTGCTCAAACTCGGTAAGACCGATTTTGATAATGGACATACACAGAGAGATTACAATCCCATCTCGGTGAGACCGAGATCCCTATCGGTGAGACCGATTTGCCTAGGGTTTGTGGCAGTGGCTATGACATCTGAACTCGGTGGCGCCGGATAGAAAGAATCGGTGTGACCGATTTTGGCTTTAGGTTTAGGTCATATGTGGATGTGAGAAAGTAGTTGAGGGTTTTGGAGCATATCACTAAGCACATGAAGCAAGAGGCTCATTAAGCAACACCTCATCCCTCCTTGATAGTATTGGCTTTTCCTATAGACTCAATGTGATCTTGGATCACTAAAATGTAAAATGAAGAGTCTTGAGCTTGAAGCTTTAGCCAATCCCTTGTCCTTAGCATCTTGAAGGAGTTCCACATCCTTTAGTCCATGCCACTTTATTGTTGAACTTGTCTGAAATATACTAGATAAAAGTGTTAGTCCAACAAGAGATATGTTGACATTAATTACCAAAACCACCTAGGGAGCACTTGTGCTTACAATCTCCTCCTTTTTGGTAATTGATGACAACATACATCAAAGCTTTAGATAAGGATATAAAGAATAGCAAGTAAAGCTTTGGAAAGACATGTAACAAGCATAGGCTCCCTCTACATGTATGCAATCATGTGAAATATAGAATATAGAAGCATGTGAGAGCATAACCATGGCAGAGTAAGCAATGTGTTA
This sequence comes from Triticum aestivum, assembly GCF_018294505.1. Classification (NCBI taxonomy): domain Eukaryota; kingdom Viridiplantae; phylum Streptophyta; class Magnoliopsida; order Poales; family Poaceae; genus Triticum; species Triticum aestivum. Next base: position 32,652,877 of record NC_057810.1, read on the forward strand.
CATGTATCTTGGCCATATGCATTAGAGCAAAGAATATTAAAGAAAATACCTTCATGCTCATGAGTCCTTCTTGCAAATAGTTTGTACATCAGCAAGAATTCCTCATACACATGATTATGATGCATATACTTACCTTGTAGTCTTGAGTTGGCTTAGGATGGAATGAACCTGCACAAACAGGGTTAGATAACACAGGTACATCCACTAACCAGGGCAAACAGAAGAAACCACAAGAATACCAAGACTGGGATGACATGTAGAGAGTGAGTACTAAGTACCACATTGGATTAGAAATGTCCCCAAGAGTAAAGATATGCAATGAATTTAAATGATTTCTTTCCTTTAGATGTCTTGCTCCCCCTGAATCTAGCATGGGATACTGGGAGAAGATAGGGAACAGAAAATCAGAGCTGAAGAATATGAATGAACAGAGCTACTGCAAACTAATGCAAGTAAGCACATATGAACATGTCTTTCCCCCAAAAATACATGTGGCATCTCTCCTCTTGAACACCAAGCATCTGGGATCCTTGAGAAATACTTTCTACTTGAGTATTTTCTCCCCCTGGAGATCTCTCTCTCCCCCTGTGGAAGTGATATTCTCTGATGTGATCTCTCTCTAAATGATAAGCTTTGATGTGATATCTCTCTCCCCCTTTGACATCTATTTCCAAGAAGGGCTTCTGGAATTTGTAGTGAATGGGTTTGATCCTTGAGTCACAGCACAAAGCATTTGTAAAAATGTGATGCTTGTAGAGGACAAAATTCATTGAGTGGAGCTAGAACAGACAAAACACAGAATAAGTGGCAAACTGTTTTTCCTGTGGTGAAATCGGTGGCACCGAGTTGTATGCTTCGGTTGTACCAAAAGAATTCGGTTGGACCGAAAATAACTAATCGGTGGAACCGAGTTCATCGCAGAGAAAACACTTATCACCTTAGCTCACTAGACTAATAGGATCTTACAAAGATTTGCAAGGAATTAACTAAATGATATGCAATGAATTGGATGCATAAAACGCAGAGCAAACAAGAAGAAAAGAAAGAAATCTAGATGAAGTTTTTTTTTGAAAGGGGAAACAACTATGCATGAAACAAATGCAAAAACACAGATACGAACACAAGAGAACTTCATCTAGAGATGGTCGGCGACAAAGTCACCTATGTTAGAGTATATTGACTTAGGAGTTGAGGGAGTCCTGGACTAGGGGGTGTCCGGATAGCCGAACTATCATCATTGGCCGGACTCCAAGACTATGAAGATACAAGATTGAAGACTTCGTCCCGTGTCCGGATGGGACTTTCCTTGGCGTGGAAGGCAAGCTTGGCGATACGGATATGTAGATCTCCTACCCATTGTAACTGACTCTGTGTAACCCTAGCCCTCTCCGGTGTCTATATAAACTGGATGGCTTTAGTCCGTAGGACGAACAACAATCATACCATAGGCTAGCTTCTAGGGTTTAGCCTCCTTGATCTCGTGGTAGATCTACTCTTGTAACACACATCATCAATATTAATCAAGCAGGACGTAGGGTTTTACCTCCATCAAGAGGGCCCGAACCTGGGTAAAACATCGTGTCCCTTGTCTCCTGTTACCATCCGCCTAGACGCACAGTTCGGGACCCCCTACCCGAGATCCGCCGGTTTTGACACCGACATTGGTGCTTTCATTGAGAGTTCCTCTGTGTTGTCACTGATAGGCTCGATGGCTTCTTCGATCATCAACAATGACGCAGTCCAGGGTGAGACCTTCCTCCCCGGACAGATCTTCATATTCGGCGGCTTTGCACTGCGGGCCAATTCGCTTGGCCATCTGGAGCAGATCGAAAGCTACGCCCCTGGCCGTCAGGTCAGATTTGGAAGTTTGAACTTCACGACTGACATCCGCAGGGACTTGATCTTCGATGGATTTGAGCCACAGCCAAGCGCGCCGCACTGTCACGACGGGCATGATTTAGCTCTGCAGCCGGACAGTACCCTGGAGGCCGCACTCGAGTCCGCTCCGATCTTCAATTCGGAGCCGGCTGCGCAGATCGAGGACGGATGGCTAGACACCGCCTCGGGGGCTGCAACCTCTACGGCGATAGAGCCGAACACTGACCTTGTCCCTCATGAAGCTCGTGACTCCGAGGTGCCGGACTCCTTGCCAAACTCCGAACCTCCCGTGCCCCCTCCAATCGAATCCGATTGGGCGCCGGTCATGGAGTTCACCACTGCGGACATCTTTCAACACTCACCTTTCGGCGACATCTTGAGTTCGCTAAAGCATCTCTCGTTATCAGGAGAGCCCTGGCCGGACTGCGGTCAGGACGGTTGGGATGCGGACGACGAAGAAATTCAAAGCCCACCCACCATCCACTTAGTAGCCACTATCAACGATCTAACCGACATGCTAGACTTTGACTCCGAAGACATCGACGGTATGGACGACGATGCCGGAGACGACCAAGAACCAGTGCCTATCGGGCACTGGAAAGCCACCCCAACTCACGATGTATACATGGTGGATACACCACAAGGAAGTGATAATGAGGAACAACGGGACGTGGCGAAGGACAACTCCTCCAACAAACAACCAAAACGGCGACGCAAGCGCCGCCCGAAGTCCCGCCTCGATAAAAACGGCACCCATACGGACCCGGCCCTAGAGCACGGTGAAGCAGTGGACGGCGAACATGCCACCAAGCAACCATCCGAACATGATGAACTGGACAAGCAACCCATCCCCGGCGAAAACAAGAGCCTAGACGATCTCACGCCGAACACATCACCAGAGCATAAGAACCTTCATAAAAGGCTCGTCGCCACTGCAAGAAGTTTGAAGAAGCAAAAGCGGAAGCTCAAAACAGCGGAGGACGCACTCAGAATGAGATGGAGCAAAGTACTCAATACCGCAGATAAATATGGCGCTAGTCACCAGGCAAAGAGCTACCCGAAGCGCAAGCTGTTGCCCGAATTTGACGAGGAGGCCTTAGAGCCCCCGCAATCAAAAAATAAAGAGGCCGCCTGGCCGGATAGACGACCAGATGACAGGCTAAGAGCAGCATGGGGCGCCGCACACAAGCCGGCACACGATCATCATAAAGATCCTCGGAAAAAGGATGACCCGGTCAGGTCTATCTATGGGCCAAAAAAGAAGACTCCAGGAAGCAACACAACCCGCCGAGCGTTTGAAGACAACGGCACACCCAAATACAGGGGCGCCGCACACCCACTATGTTTCACCGACGAGGTACTGGATCATGAATTTCCAGCGGGATTCAAACCCGTAAAACATAGAGGCATATGATGGAACAATAGACCCCGGAGTCTGGATTGAGGATTATATCCTACACATACATATGGCCAGAGGAGACGATCTCCATGCCATAAAATACCTACCCCTCAAGCTCAAAGGGCCAGCTCGGCATTGGCTCAAAAGCCTCCCAGAAAATACCATTGGAAGTTGGGAAGAGCTCGAGGATGCGTTCGAGCAAATTTTCAGGGGACTTATGTCCGCCCTCCGGATGCAGACGATTTAAGTCACATAACTCAATAGCCTGGAGAATCAGCATGCAAATTCTGGAACAGGTTCCTCACCAAAAAGAACCAAATAGTCGATTGTCCAGACGTCGAAGCCTTAGAAGCCTTTAAGCACAACGTCCGAGACGAATGGCTCGCCAGACACCTCGCCCAGGAAAAACCAAGAACAATGGCCGCACTAACAAGCCTCATGACCCGCTTTTGCACGGGGGAAGACAGTTGGCTGGCTAGATGCAGCACCAGCGACCCGAGTACATCCGAAGTCAGGGATGGAAATGGGAAATCACGACGCAGAAAAGATCAGCGCCGGAATAAGGAAAATGGCCCAAATAGCACGGCGGTCAACACTGGATTTAAAAGCTCTCGGCCGAACAATAAAACACTACCCCTCAAGGACAATAGTGACGAGCTATCCAACCTAAACAAAATTCTGGATAGACTATGTCAAATACATAGTACCCCCGGGAAGCTTGCAAACCATACCCATAGGGATTGTTGGGTCTTCAAGCAGTCCGGCCGACTTAACATCGAACGCAAGGGGCTCGACACACCAAGCGAAGACGACGACGAACCCCACAAGCAGCACGCCGGAAAACAAAAGACTTTCCCATTAGAAGTCAAAACAGTGAACTCACTTCACGTGATAACACGAAAACATAGTGCGGCGCTTGCCATACCAGGACACCGTCCGCAGAATGGGGATAGACCCTACCAAAATTCACCATAGCAGCACTTCCTTCAAAGGAGCGACTCCAGGCCTTTAAGCCAATTGTACAGGCTCTGTACCACTAGAGGTTGTGTTCGGTTCATCCGACAACCTCCGTCGCGAAAAGCTCACTCTCCATATCGCCCCATTTAACAGTGGCCCTCAAGCACTACTGGGATGTGAAGCTTTCGCCCGCTTTAACGCAATACCACATTACGCGTCTCTTACGCTTAAAATGCCTGGTCCACGCGGCATAATCTCATTAAAGAGTAACTCCGAGTGTTCCTCGACCACGGAGAACGTGAGACTGCCTTAACAGCCACACACTAATCCGACCCTGCAGGTCAAAGCCCCTAAAAACAGGTCATTCAGACCTCGGACACGGTTAGGCAAGTCCGGCGTAAATAAACAAGGGGCTTCCCAGCCGCATACCCCTTTACAAGGGGCCGCGCGTATAAACGATGAGAGCCAATAAAGCTCAACTTTATTCATCTTCAAAATTATACTTTATTTTAAATACATCTTTTGCACGATATTTCTTCCAAACTAAGTCCTTCTCTTTTACAGATGAAACACGTGCTACACCCGTCCAGGATACAGCACAACGGAGACACAGGCGCAGACGTGCAGCAGGGACCCGTTGCAAGGATTCTTTTCAGATTAAGACCCTGCGTAAACCTTTCTTACTATCTCTTGTTGATACACATCCCCTGGTTTCCTACCATAACCGAGGAGGAGGCTGGCGTTTTGGCATCGGCCGCGTCAGAAGTTCCCGCCTGTACCTGGACACTAGGGGCTTAGGGCATTATTCTGCCCGGTATCATAAAGACCGGACACCTCAGGGAGTGTTCGGCGTCTCGAGTTAGGCCCTATATGCATCAGCTCTGAATCATGTCTTTGGTCAAATGTTGGGTTTGCCCGGCTCCTGTGTTTTGCTGCCTTACGTTCCGCTCCATCGGCTAATGCGGCACCAGGAGAACTACTGCGATTGTGCCCCGGTTCGGCCGGGCGAGCACCTCAGTAGAGAAAGCCGAAAACTGACTGTCATGATATAGCGAGAGACTGGTCAACCACTCGATCGACTATTGGAATGTTTAGAATTCCTCCGCTTTGTCGAAGGACCGCTTCCCAGTCAGGCACATACGCGCCCCGAGTTCGGAGAGCGCGGTGCCTCTAGGGGCTATATAGTAGCCCCACCATCGAGCTCCTATGGCTAAGTGAAAGTGATAAAGCATTATAGTCCGGATTCCTAGTTTGCTATGCTATCACCTCCTTTAAAGGACCAAGACGTTGGATTAAGTGTGAAAAAGTGCTTTTTTTTGCAAACACCCCCGCACCATGTGCGTGGGGGCTGAAGCCAAAGACTGCCATCTTTCAGGTTATTCATGCATATACAGCCGCACAGGAGATAGTTCAATACTTGAACGCACAAGTATAAAAAGCCGTTGCATTATAAACATGATCTCAGAAATCATACATGTCATTTAAACATAACATCTTTCAAGCACTGCGACTCTATTAAACGAGCGCCCTGCAGGACTTCCTCAAAATAGTGCTCGGCGGGTAATCGGCTTTTGTCCGAACCCCGGGATGCAACAGCGGCGGCATCCATCTCCGCCCAGTATGTCTTCACACGGGCGAGCGCCATCTGTGCACCTTCTATGCACGCCGACCGCTTCATCGCCTTGATATGCGGCACCACCCCAAGGAATTGCTGCAACAAGCCAAAATAACTCTCAGGCTTGGTCCTTTCCGGCCACAGATGAGTGAACACATCCGTCATGGCAAGTCCGGACAATCTATTCAGCTCAGCCCACTCAACCAGTCGATCACTCAATGGAAGTGGACGCTCCGGACTATGGAATTGAGACCAGAAAAGCTCTTCCATTTCGTGATCCTCCTGGCTTCAAAAGTGCACGACTGCGTCCGCCGCACTCGCTGCCAAATCCAGATAAGGATCCTCCGCACCACACAATCGGCCCAGCTGAGCATACTTCGGATCCGTGAACTTCCTACGCAACATGAAGGGCTTTCCAGCCACAATGTCTTCGGCCTGACGCAGCTCCTCCTTCATAGCCCGCATCGCACTACGGGCATCCTTGGCTTCGGCGGCGGCCTTCTTCAGGTCCTCTTGCTCCGCTCGGCGTTCTCTTTCAAGAACCTCATAGCGGTCGGCAGCATCTTTTAATTTCACGGCCATTCCGGCCATCTCTTCCCTGCTTCGGCAGTGAGCAGCCTTTTTGGCTTTTAGCTCTTCCGCTGCCTTCGAGGTAACCGCATCACTTTTCCTGGCTTGCTCCTTGGCTCGAGCAAGCTCTGCTCGGAGGTCTTCCACAGCAGTGGCACCATCTGCATCAAGCATACAAATTGTAAGGAACGGGCATCAGCTCCCTTACTAGGCAACCGCGGAGCAACCACCTACCTTGTGACTCATTAAGTCATTTATTGACCAGCGCGATGTCCGCATCCGCAACATCGAGTTGCCTCTTCAGCTTGGCAACTCCATCAGTCCGGCTGGCCACCGAACATTCCGCCACCTGCATAGGAAAGGCGACTTTCTATAACTGAGATTATGATCCTTGGCATGCTGTCGCTTTCAACAGCATACCAAGTCTCAGGAGCTACTATCTATACAGGGCGCACTCCATGTGCAAAACTGTCAAAAGGTATGTCATTTTTTGCGTACCTCAAACCCCGTCAGCAAACTTCCGCCGGCCTCATACAACCCGCTCTCGGCGGATGAGATCGTTTCAATCACCGTACTCATTAATGTGCGGTGATCTTCTGAGATAGACGCCCTCTTGAGCAAATCCTGCAGCTCCACCGGCCGTACTCCAGTGGGTGCCGAACTCCTCGGCCCCACCGGACTAGGGGAGACCCTCCGTGACGACACCTCAGGGTCGTCCGCCCGCCCGACGGGGCGGCAGATGGAGGCGTTTCGCTCTCCATCATCTCCGGACGAAGGTCCCCCGAAGATGAGCTCAGCTGAGATGGGCTGAGATCCGAACTACAAGGCGAAAACTTCGGTTACCCTTAGAGATAAAGCAGGGGTGTCCCCTATTACAAAATTCCCTCTTTTTACTTACGGCTCGCTGGAGGGTTGATTCCTCTGAGGAGACAGTGCGGCCGGGGCTCTTCCCGGCACAGGACCTTCGCGTGCAGATTTCTTTCCCCGCTTTGAGGCCTTGGCCTCCGGGTCTTCGGAAGCGGTCCTCTTCTCCCCTGGAAGGAGGGACTCTCGATTCCCCCCTTACTGAAATCCTCCTTGGCAGAGGTGGTAGTTTCCCTATGCCCCCCTTCGCCCTCCTCCGAAGGTGCAACCTCCAACATTTTGATTAACACGGGATCCGGCATGGTCTCAAGGAGGGGGGCCGGACACCGTATAAGTTTTGCTTGCGCTATCCACTCCTGTCCAAGGGATAGCTAGTTAAAAGGCAAACCCATGATAAATAAATGGACGATGTGTCCGGACACGGGGCTACTTACTTGAGTATCCGGGCGATTGCAGCTTAGGCCAGCATCCTTGGTCAAGTCCGGACGCATCTCTTGCGATCCGAAGAACAGTTTGTACATCTCCGCGGGTGTCAAACCCATGAAGTGTTGGAGAGCTCGTGGCCCCTTCGGATTAAATTCCCACAGGCAGAGGGGGCGACGTTTGCAGGGCAGTAGGCATCGAATCAGCATAACCTGTGCCACTACGACCAGATTGATCTCCCTTCCTTGGAGGCCTCGAATCCGGTCCTGCAACAGGGGTATGTCTTTGGACGGCCCCCAGTCAAGCCCCTTGTTGACCCATGACGTCAGCCGTTCTGGAGGGCCCGAGCGGAAGACGGGCGGCGGCCTCTGCCTGCTGCCCCTGGGAGCGGTGATATAGAACCACTCCTGTTGCCACAAGCCGAGCTCCTCCTGAAAAGAGCCCTCGGGCCATGGAGCATCGGCCCTCTTGCTTATAACCGCCCCTCCGCACTCTGCCTGACGCCCCTCAATCATCTTCGGCTCTACGTTGAAGGTTTTGAGCCACAAGCCGAAGTGAGGGGTAGTGCGGAGGAAGGCTTCGCAGATGACAATGAATGATGAGATGTGGAGGATGGACTCCGGAGCCAGGTCATGGAATTCCAGCCCATAGTAAAACATGAGCCCCCTCACGAAGGGATCCATCGGGAAGCCTAAACCCCGACGGAGGTGAGACACGAACACGACGCTCTCGCCGAGCTCGGGAGTAGGAATAACTTGCCCTTGGGCAGGCAACCTATGCGAAATCTCGTAGGTTAAGTACCTGGCGTCTCTCAACTTTAGCATGTCCTCTTCCGTGACGGAGGAGGGCATCCACCGGCCTTGTAGGTCGGAGCCGGACATTGTCGAAGGTCGAAGGTACCCGAATCTGGAGCCCTGGGTGTTGGAACTCGGGGCGAGGGGCGGATTCGATTGAGGATTGAAGAAAAAGAACAGGCCTTGGTCTCATTATAAAGAGGAAGAATACCAAGAGCCGTCCCCGTGACCGTTTGGAACCCGCCTCCGATGGAGGGGGCGTGGCAACGGGCGCAGTTGGGTTACCCACGTCCGTATTTATGAGAATCCCGGAATAAGGGGAACACAATTTCTGCTTCGACAAGACGTGCCAAGGAAACCGCTTCGCTAAACGCACTGAGGTGGTACAATAAAAACAATTCGAGTAAAGGCTTGGTAGTGGTGTGACGTCACGCCACCAAATACGTCAGCAGATTGAACTGGTGTGAATATTATTCTCTCTACGGTGGCACGTGGAATTTATTTTGCAGAGCCGGACACTATCCTGGTGTTCACAATCTTCTATAAATTATTCGGAGGAGGAACCCGCCTTGCGATGCCGAAGACAATATGCGCGCCAGACTCGTCGTCATTGAAGCTTGGTTCAGGGGCTACTGAGGGAGTCCTGGACTAGGGGGTGTCCGGATAGCCGAACTATCATCATTGGCCGGACTCCAAGACTATGAAGATACAAGATTGAAGACTTCGTCCCGTGTCCGGATGGGACTTTCCTTGGCGTGGAAGGCAAGCTTGGCGATACGGATATGTAGATCTCCTACCCATTGTAACCGACTCTGTGTAACCCTAGACCTCTCCGGTGTCTATATAAACCGGATGGCTTTAGTCCGTAGGACGAACAACAATCATACCATAGGCTAGCTTCTAGGGTTTAGCCTCCTTTATCTCGTGGTAGATCTACTCTTGTAACACACATCATCAATATTAATCAAGCAGGACGTAGGGTTTTACCTCCATCAAGAGGGCCCGAACCTGGGTAAAACATCGTGTCCCTTGTCTCATGTTACCATCCGCCTAGACGCATAGTTTGGGACCCCCTACCCGAGATCCACCGGTTTTGACACCGACAGGAGTCAAGTGAGATCACTTGATCATAGGTCATACTCATCGTTTAAGCTCAAAATGGGGTTACCATTTTTCGTTTAAGCATCTTGATGTATTCACATCTTGTCGAGTTGCTTTAGCTCATGTCTTGGAGTAAAGCTTCTCTAAGATGGAATAACATACCTTGGTTGGTGGTGTTGATCATGTAGTTGAACTTATGTGGGTTGCTCAAGGTTGATGTGGCTCATCAAGAGTTGGGAGCACCACTTGGAATGAGTCCATCTACCTACATGGGTTAGTTCTTGCACGGAAGAGCACTTGTTTATCCAGAAATGACAATCATGAAGCTCAACTTGTCAAAGGATATGTTTGAATGGTTCCGTGCTTCCTTGTCTTCAACCACCTTTGTATAGAGACTTGGTGATGTAGAGATTGCTCAAGATGTGAGTTGGTTACAGTCTCATGGAATTTGATTCAACCAAGTACCTACATGGGTTAGATAACATGCAAGATGCAAATATGTCCAAGATATAAGATTTTCATCATAAGAGAAATATCAAGGATTAGTCATAAGCTCATGTCTTGCATGTATCCAATGGAGTTTCTACTCCAAGTTTGAAGCATCAATGATGTTCAATTATCCTCTCAACCTGCAAAACACTTTCTCATCAAGAGGTTTAATGAATATATTCACTAATTGCTTTTCGGGGCGAACATGCTTAAGATCAATGTCACCCTTAGCAGCATGATCTCGAATGAAATGATGACGAACTTCAATATGCTTAGTTCGAGAATGTTGCACAGGATTATGTCCAATTTTGATAGCACTTTCATTGTCACAAAGCAATGGAACATGTTTCACATATATCCCATAATCTTTAAGAGTTTGGGTCATCCAAAGTAATTGAGCACAACATGAACCAGCGGCAATGTATTCCGCTTCGGTGGTGGATAAGGATACCGAGTTTTGTTTCTTGGAGGACCAAGACACAAGAGATCTACCAAGAAATTGACAAGTACCTGAAGTGGACTTTCTATCAACCTTGTCTCCGGCATAGTCCGAGTCGGAGTAGCCAACAAGATCGAAAGAGGCCCTCTTAGGATACCAAATGCCAAAATTTCGTGTCTGAATTAAGTATCTCACTATCCTTTTCAAAGCCTTAAGATGGCATTCTTTAGGAGCAGCTTGATATCTTGCACACATGCACACGCTTAGCATAATATCGGGACGTGAAGCACATAGGTATAACAATGAACCAATCATAGAGCAATAGACCTTTTGATCAACCGGTTCACCATCTTTGGTCAAATCAAGATGTCCACTAGTAGGCATGGGTGTAGACATACCTTTGCATTCTTGCATATTGAACTTCTTGAATAAGTCCTTAGTGTACTTCGTTTGAGAGACAAAAGTACCTTCCTTAGTTTGCTTGATTTGCAACCCAAGAAAGAATTTGAGTTCACTCATCATTGAAATCTCAAACTTCTCCGACATTAGCTTTCCAAACTTCTCACTAAAATGAGGGTTAGTTGATCCAAATATGATATCATCAACATAAATTTGGCATACAAATAATTCTCCATTAACCGTTTTAGTAAAAAAGAGTAGAATCGATTTTCCCAATTTCAAATCCCTTTCCAAGAAGAAACTTAGTCAAGCATTTGTACCAAGCTCTAGGAGCTTGTTTAAGACCATAAAGAGCTTTACGAAGTTTATAGACATGATTGGGTTTCTTAGGATAGACAAAGCCGGGAGGTTGTTTAACATAAACTTCCTCCTCTATTTCACCATTTAGAAAAGCACTTTTAATGTCCATTTGGTACAATGTGATATCATGGTGATTAGCATAGGCAAGTAAGATGCGAATAGACTCAAGTCTAGCAACGGGAGCATAAGTCTCACCATAGTCCATACCTTCGACCTGTGTGTAGCCTTGGGCGACGAGACGTGCTTTGTTGCGAACTACTTGTCCATCTTCATCTTGCTTGTTGCGAAACACCCATTTGGTACCGATGATGTTGTGGTTGTTGTCGAGCTTCTCAACCAATGTCCAAACTTGGTTTCTCTCAAAGTTGTGTAACTCTTCATGCATAGCGTTTATCCAATCCAGATCTTCCAATGCTTCTTCGACCTTCATAGGTTCAATGCTAGAGATGAAAGAATAGTTTTCGCAAAAGTTAGCTAAACGAGTTTTAGAGCGAGTGATTCTCCCGGTTTGAATATCATTGTAGATTTGCTCGACGGGATGGTCTTTAGCAATCCTTGCTCGAACTCGTGAAAGCTTTTGCTTGGGTCTTGGTTGAACATATTCTTCATCTTCTTCTTCTTCTTGATCTTCTTCATTGTTGGTGTTGTCGTTCTCTTGTCGTGGTGGAGAAGGAGGTTGTTGACGTTCTTGATGCACTTCCTCGTTTTCTTCATCTTGGTGTGTCCCACTTGTGGATGCTTCCGTATCAACTCTTGGTTCACCTTGTCGTGAAGTAGAAGCTTCCACTTGGATGGACGAGGTACTCTCCTTCACCTTCGTTGGACGAACCGTGCCAATAGACAAGTCTTGGATTGCTTCCGATGGATCCTTGTCTCCTACATCAATTGGCAATTGCTCTACTTGCGAGCCGTTAGATTCATCAAACTTCACATCTACCGTCTCTTCAACCTTTCGGGTGAAATTGTTGTAGACACGGTATGTGTGAGAGTTTGAGCCATAACCTAGTAGGAAACCTTCATGAGACTTAGAAGCAAATTTAGAACGACGATGCTTATCAAGAATGTAGCACTTTGAGCCGAATACTCGAAAGTATCCAACTTGGGGTTTGTTACCGGTGAGGAGCTCGTATGCCGTCTTGCTGAGTAGCTTGTGAAGATACAAGCGATTTGTTGCATGACAAGCTGTCTCAACCGCTTCTGCCCAAAAGTGCTTCGGCGTCTTGTACTCATCAAGCATCGTTCTTGCCATTTCGATGAGCGTCCGGTTCTTCCTCTCAAACTCCATTTTGTTGAGGTGTGTACATAGCCGAGAACTCGTGTGAAATCCCTTCTTCATCAAGAAAGATGTCCACATTTGCATTCTTGAACTCCGTTCTATTGTCGCTGTGAACCTTCTTGATCTTCACTTCAAACTGATTTTGGGCCTTCCTAGCGAAGTTTTTGAAGATCTTTTGGACCTGCGATTTATCATCGAGAAAGAACACCCACGTAAATCTTGAAAAATCATCAACTATAACTAGACCAAAAGAATTTCCACCGAGACTCTTGTAAGAGTTGGGACCAAAAAGATCCATGTGAAGTAGCTCAAGTGGCCTCCTTGTGGTCATGATGTTCTTCACGGGATGCCTTCCTCCAACCTATTTACCTGCTTGAGAAGCACTGCAAAGTCTATCCTTATCAAATATGACATCGTTAACACCAAGGATATGATTCCCTTTAATAAGCTTGTCAAGGTTTCTCATGCCAACGTGACCTAGTCATCTATGCCATAACCAACCTTTTGAGGATTTAGCAATGAAGCAAGTTTTAGGTTGAGCCTTTTTAGTGAAATCAACAATGTATAGATCACCTCTACGTATGTCGGTAAAGACCATTTTATGATTGTCTCGACGAAACACTTGGCAATCTACTTCAGTAAATAGGACATTGAAACCGAAATCAGCAAGTCTAGATACTGAAAGTAAGTTGTAGCCAAGAGATTCAACGAGCATAACATTCTGAATGGAGCTGTCATGTAATATGGCCACCTTACCGAGGCCAACCACCTTACCCTTTGAGTTGTCACCGAAAGTGACATACTTTCGAGGACTATCATTTTCAGCAAGCTCACGAAACATGTCTTTATCTCCGGTCATGTGATCGGTACATCCACTATCAAGGACCCATTCCTTTCCTCCTGCCATATATCCCCGAAGGTTTGCCATAAGACCAAAATGTCTCATTGCATCATCAAGATCAAAGTCATCATCATCATCCGGATCATAGTATCCATGTTCAACATCGTCATGTGGTGGATCAATTCCTAGTGAGAGTGATTCATTAGTATGAGTTTGACAATAATCTTGCTTATGAATTCTAGTGGCTTCGGAAATAATATCGCTAATAATTCCAACATTTCCTTTGGCACGCATAAGATTTGTAAGTTCAAATAGACGATCACCTAACATAGGATCATTGGAATTCATCTTACTCAAGGCAATAGACTTATGAAGAATTTCATCAAGATTTTTCAAAGAATAATCAGGAAATCGTTCATCAAGAAATTTCCATATAGTGTAAGCACACTCAAGAGTAGGCAGTTTTCCAACCAAGTTTCTAGGCAAGCCTCTAGTGATAAGATTAACAGTTCTAACATTCCTAATCATGTCAATAGACTCATCAAGGGTAGGATGCATAGGATCAACATAAGGTGCACAAGGACTAGCAATGTACTTGTTCAAATGATATTGATTGAAAATTACAAGCATCTCATTTTTCACTTATGAAAGTACTCTCTATCAAGAATAGGCACTCTATGTCTAAGACTCCCCAAAGTAGACTCATACATCTTCCTCCAATGGTGATTAAACTAAAGCAATGGAGACCAATGCTCTTATACCACTTGTAGGACCTTGAGAAGAGGTGTCTAGAGGGGGGGGTTAGACACTAAGTACCAAAGTTGCAGTTTTTAGCAATTTTAAGTTTAAGTAGAGTTTAGGCACAAGTTTAACATTCACAACACATAGCAAGCAAGCATGCAAAGAGTATATGAGCAGTGGAAAATAAAGCATGCAACTTGCAAGAATGTAAAGGAAAGGGTTTTGGAGGATTCAAACGCAGTTGGAGACACGGATGTTTTTGGCGTGGTTCCGATAGGTGGTGCTATCGTACATCCACGTTGATGGAGACTTCAACCCACGAAGGGTAACGGTTGCGCGAGTCCACGGAGGGCTCCATCCAAGAAGGGTCCATGAAGAAGCAACCTTGTCTATCCCACCATAGCCGTCGCCCACGAAGGACTTGCCTCACTAGCGATAGATCTTCATGAAGTTGGCGATCTCCTTGCCCTTACAAACTCCCTGGTTCAACTCCACAATCTTTGTCGGAGGCTCCCAAGTGACACCTAGCCAATCTAGGAGACACCACTCTCCAAGAAGTAACAAATGGTGCATTGATGATGAACTCCTTGCTCTTGTGCTTCAAATGATAGTCTCCCCAACACTCAACTATCTCTCATAGGATTTGGATCTGGTGGAAAGAAGATTTGAGTGGAAAGCAACTTGGGGAAGGCTAGAGATCAAGATTCATATGGTAGGAATGGAATATCTTGGCCTCAACACATGAGTAGGTAGTTCTCTCTCAGAACTGGTAAGTTGGAAGTGTAGGTTTGTTCTGATGGCTCTCACCACAAATGAAGAGGAGGTGGAGGGGTATATATAGCCTCCACACAAAATCTAACCATTACACAAATTTACCAATCTCGGTGGGACCGAATCAACAAACTCGGTCAGACCGATTTAGTAAATCTAGTGACCGTTAGGATTTTTGGTGGGACCGAAATGCAACTCGGTAGGACCGATATGGTTAGGGTTAGGGCATAGTGTAATCTCGGTGAGACCGATTACACAAACTTGGTAAGACCGATTTTGGTAATTAGCTAACCAGAGAGTTGGTCAGGCAAACTCGGTGGGACCGATTACTCAAACTCGGTGGGATAGATTTTGGTAATAAGTTAACCAGAGAGTTTGCATTGTAATCTCGGTAGGACCGATTGCTCAAACTCGGTAAGACCGATTTTGATAATGGACATACACAGAGAGATTACAATCCCATCTCAGTGAGACCGAGATCCCTATCGGTGAGACCGATTTGCCTAGGGTTTGTGGCAGTGGCTATGACATCTGAACTCGGTGGCGCCGGATAGAAAGAATCGGTGTGACCGATTTTGGCTTTAGGTTTAGGTCATATGTGGATGTGAGAAAGTAGTTGAGGGTTTTGGAGCATATCACTAAGCACATGAAACAAGAGGCTCATTAAGCAACACCTCATCCCTCCTTGATAGTATTGGCTTTTCCTATAGACTCAATGTGATCTTGGATCACTAAAATGTAAAATGAAGAGTCTTGAGCTTGAAGCTTTAGCCAATCCCTTGTCCTTAGCATCTTGAAGGAGTTCCACATCCTTTAGTCCATGCCACTTCATTGTTGAACTTGTCTGAAATATACTAGATAAAAGTGTTAGTCCAACCAGAGATATGTTGACATTAATTACCAAAACCACCTAGGGAGCACTTGTGCTTTCAGCCCGCATGTTGGAACAATGCAACGTGGCTGTCACCCCAGGAAATAAGCTGTCAGTATTCTCAGCTATGGTCACCTTTCTTCAGGTGAAGACATCTGAGTGGATGACCAACAAATCATTCGATGCGATGTTGGCTGCTTTCCGCAAATCTTTCCCAGATGCGTCTGAGCTGCCACACACCTACAGTAAAATGAAGAATTTCCTTCGTGCAGTTGGAATTGGATATGATATGATCCATGTTTGTAAGAATAATTGTGTTCTGTTCCAGAAGGATTATGCCAACTTAAGTGAATGCCCGAAATGCAAATCGTCAAGATGGAAAGATGGCAATGCTATGAAGAGGATTCCTCATAATGTTCTGAGACATTTTCCAATTATACCAAGATTGCAGAGGTTGTTTCATGATGTTGAAACAAGAGAGGATGTATTGTGGCATTCTAGGAACCAGGAGTACAGAGATCAGAATATAATGAGCCATCCATCTCATGGTAGTGAGTGGAAAAGCTTCAATCATAAACACAAAAAGTTTGCTGCTGACCCGAGAAACATTAGACTTGGCTTAACTTTAGATGGATTTAACCCATTTGGCCACCAGAGCGCCACATATAGCATGTGTCCAGTGCTTGTTATCCCTTACAACATGCCTCCAAATGCCTGCACCAAAGAATCAAACTACATGATGGCCTTGCTCATCCCAGGTCCAAAAAGTCCTGGAAAGGATTTTGATTTGTTCATGGAGCCTCTTATGGAGGAACTTCAACAGCTATGGAGGGGTGTTCTCACTCGAGACCTATATAGCAACCCACCAGCTGATTTCTTTCTGTGTGCTGTTATAATTTGGTGCATCCATGATTATCCGGCTTTGGGAACTATGTCAGGGCGAACGACACATGGTTACAATGCATGTGTTCGCTGTGACAGGAATCCGCTGTCATACGCAATACTTACCAAGATCTGTTACATTGGACACCGCTATTTCCTTGCCAAGGACAAGCCGCATCCTAGAAAATACCGAAGACATGTGTTCAATGCAAAGCATGAAAACCATGATGCGCCAAAGAGGCTCACCGCCGATGAGTTGCAAGTGGAATTAGAGAAGGTCAGGCATATTACACCAGGAAACCATCCTAGTAATGGTAGCGGGAAAAGGAAGCGTGGTAGGGTAGAAGAGAGATTAGTGTTTACCCGCAGGTCCACTTTGTGGGACTTGGAGTATTGGAAAGATTTGGATCTGCGGCATAATCTTGATGTGATGCACATCGAGAAAAATATATGTGACAGCATTATCGGCACACTTCTTAATATTGAAGGCAAGACGAAAGATACCTTAAAATCTAGGGTTGATTTGACACACCTGGGTATCAGACAGGATTTGCAGGTGTAAGATGAAGGTAAACCACGGGATATGGCACCAGCTGTGTACATCTTGGACAAGGTAAAAAGAAAAGAATTCTGCGAGGTCCTATCACGTGTGAGATTCCCACATGGATTTGCTTCCAACCCTAAAAGGAGAGTCAGTGCAGATGGAAACAAGGTACAAGGGTTGAAAACTCATGACTGCCACGTCCTACTTCAAAGGGTTTTACCTGTTATCCTTAGAGGATTGGGCAGCCCTGACTTATACAGAGCAGTTGCAGAGTTGGGACAATTCTTCAGGGAACTCTGCAGTAGAAATATTAGGATAGATGCTTTGGAGCGTCTTAGAGACAAGATACCAACTATCCTATGCGACCTTGAGAAGATATATCCTCCAGCCTTCTTTGATGTGATGGTGCATTTGGTTGTTCATCTACCTGATGAGGCACTACTTAGAGGTCCAGTACAGTATGGTTGGATGTACCCTATTGAAAGGCGGCTAGGCACTTTCAAGGGTTATGTTAGGAACAGAGCTAGACCCGAGGGTTCCATTGCAGAGGCCTACATTGCTACAGAAGCATTGACATTCTGCTCAAAATACATTGAAACAGCTGATCAGCTTAGCAAAGAGGTGGGTGAAGACAATCCCGGGCTCAATGTTTTCGATTATTCTGTTCGAGTTACAGGGAAGAGTCGACAAGAGGACAAACCTAAAGATTTGGACAAAATGGTTTGGTATGTGTTGAATAACTATCCTAAGATACTACCTTATATCAAGTAAGTGCAATACTGCAACTTATACATCATAATCTACTAAACTTGCAGCACATTCTTATATATTTAGATGTTTGACGCGATCACTATGTTGTGTAGCATCTACAAAAAGGAGTTACTGCCGCAAAATCCAAGAAACATTGACAAACTGGTTATGGTAGGATTTGCGAAATGGTTCAAGAGCCATGTAAGGTTTTGAATTGCACTGTCAGTTTTTTTAATATATTGAGTACATAAGATGATCAGTTTGTCAATTTCTAACCATAGGTTAAGAAGATGCGGGGGGATGGGCAGGAAGTTGATGATGCCCTTTACTCACTAGCAATGGGTCCTGATACTCGGGTAAGACATTATGAATCTTGCGTTGTTGGAGATGTGCGCTACAACACCCTTGCACGAGACGAAGGCAGGAAGACACAAAACAGTGCCATCATGAGCACGGATATGTATGACAAAGAGACAACTGAAATGTATGCTAACATAACAGACATTGTTTAGTTGCAGTATATCTCCAGTTTCGAGGATCATCGGTGTGTGGTTCTGTTGTGCTGTCGTTGGTATAACCTGTTTTCCAGGATCGCAAAACCCAGAGCTGATGATTATTTCAAATCCATCAATGTCAAGGTGGCATACCAGACCAATGAGCCTTTTATTTTGGCAAATCAAGCAACACAGATATTTTTCTTGGAAGACACATTTGCATGTAGCAATGACTAGAGAGTATTACAAAGGTTTGAGCAGAGGAATTTGTTTAATGAAATTGCACAACAAGATGATGCTTACATGGCTCCTGATGTACAAGATAACACAGATGTTCCTAATATCTTTGAGAACCATCACGTCAATGACACCGGCAAAAAGATTGCCTGTCGTGCTGTCGACATACAAGAGTTGATCAAGAAGAAGCCAATGTTCAAGGACGTTGAGGACGAAGAAGAAGATGACGCCGTGGGGAATTATGATTCAGACTGATACACATGGCGAAGATGTTGACGCTGCTGCTGCGATGATGATTACATTGCTTTTGTCGTATTTGCCTGTCAGAAGACGTTTTTTATCTACTATGTGAAATTGTGTTTGCTATGACAACTGAAACCTGACGAACATGTTGTTTAGTATTTTGCTGTGAGAACATCACTTGTTATGTATGCTGATTTGTGTTTGGTGATTGTATGATGACTAAAACATGATGACATTGTTGTTTAGTTGTACTCATATTTGGCTGTGAAACTTGAATTTGATGACATAGTTTGCTGTTGGACTGCAATTTGCTCGACGTCTTCGAATGAGAACAAAGCTGACCCGACAGGGCCTCTGCTATTTATTTATTTATGAGAAAAAGGGGATATCCCCTGATTTCCGTTAATAGAAATCATTAGATGTTCACAACACTACGCCCAGCCTGCTACACAGGTTTCATTCATTACTAGTTTCAGCAAAATGCTCATGTCATAGCCACTAAATACATCACGAGTGCTACATACACTGCAAATAAAGAGACAATCATCCTACAGAGCACATCGATTTTGCCCATTATCTTCACAAGCTCTTTCATCTCCTCATTGTTGTCAAGGCCGTTCAGCAGTTGTTGCTTGGCCATGATCAGAGGAACTACATCTTTAACCTTCTGCTCTGCATCTTCCTTTTCTGTCGTTCCTTCAGTTACTTGTCCAACACCCCAACCCGCTGGTATTGGGATTCCTCAGCTAACCAAATAATCAGCGTAGTTGCATTCCCCCACATCAACAACTTCCCAAAAATACAAATCACACGAATCTTCCCTTTTCTGCACGAATCAAATTGGAAGATCATCAACCAAACTATTAAAAAATCAGCAACTGAAAGCAGCAGAACAACACTTAAACATATTATTACCCCATGATTCGGGCATTTGTAGAAGACTCGGCCAGGGTTGAAGATTGTGGTTGAGACGCGACGGATGACTGTGCGTGATTTGCAGCAGTGGCACCATACCACGGCAGTGGGTTGCGATGAGTAATCGGCTGCGGTCCGCGTGCCGGCAGGGGTGTGATGAGACCCACAGGCGATGGTACGGGTGGCGACTTGGCACATATCTGGTTGTTGCCTGCTGAAGAGCAGGTGGACGAGTAGCCAGCGAACATGGTTGCTGCGGCCAGAGCTTCTGATGCTAGGAAGAGTAAGTAGAGAAGAGGAGAAGCGAATGTTGGATATGTCAGTTTCATTACTTGCAGAGTAGCATAGCACCATATATAGTCATAGTCTAGGTTTGGATTCTAACCAGCTACAGGAGCACGTCTCTCTTTTTTTTTAAACTCGGCAACGTCTCTTTACTGGTACACTAGCTTGTTTTGTACGCCTTCCCAAGTCTTTGATTTTCTTTCCCTTTTTTCCAAGGAAGGAAGGAGGACAAAATTGAGAGTTCCTGGGACTTGAACCCAAGACCTCTCGGTTGAAAACCAAGGGTGCTATTTTCCTGGGAGGAGGACGGCAGACGAACGCATCTTCCTCGCGGTTTTAGTTGCAACACAAGATCGAACGGTCGCAGTTTCGGGAAAGTTATCAGGCCAACAAGCCCAGATTTTCTTTTCTTCCTATATATAAAAAAGTGTGCTACTTGGTGTCAGCTTAGTCAACAAACGATTGTGCCAACCTTGACCGTTGGATTGACATTCAACGTCTATCATGTTTCTTCAGTCTCTTCTTCCTTGAGCCGCCAAAGCCAAAGCAGCGCCGGTGGGACCGCTTGCTCCCGCCTCCCACGGCTGGCTGTGCTGCCGCGCACGCATTGTGGCCACATCGCACCCTAAAACTCTGCGCGTCTTCCCCGGCTCCTATTCGTTCCCGTCCGAGGCCTCACCAACGTCCTCCGCCTTGGTTCGCTCGCCGCGGCACCGCCCTCCGGTGTTGTCAACATGGTCAACAACCGAGAGGAATAAGGAGATGACTGTACATGGTGAGGATGATAGTAGGGACCCAGCAGCGCGCGCAGTAATCTTGTTTTTCAGGATGGAGAAGGGTATCAACTGGGTTGTGCGGGACCCGTGGCCCATCTAGCACATGCTTTTATTTCATATGTTTAGCACATGACCAGCCCAGTTTGTTTTTTTCCTTTCTGAAAATGGCTAGCCAGCTATTTTGTTTTTTTTGCAAAATAACCAACATAGGCCTACTTGCTTTTCTATGCCCTGCTGGGCCGGAAATCTTTCAAGACGAGGAGGGATGCATTTTGCCCAGAAAATGGGCTATAAGTAATAAGAAATGGGCTATAAGTAATAAAAATGGGCTGTAAAATGAAAAATACAGCAAACAGGCAATTAGTTCCCAAATACTGTTTTGTTTCGGATTTTGATATTTTAAATTTCATTGTTTTTGTGCGGGTAAAATTTCATTGAATTTAAATTAAGGTATATTTAGATTTAAAATTAATTTGATTCTGGCTAGAAATTTCGGATTGTATGCTGTTTGGGACAGATTTGGAGGCTGACTTGTGGGTCTACTAGGTTGACATGTACTTTGGCTTTGTCAACTTAGTGCACAAACGATTCTAGTAGCAGTGAACCTTGGATGTTAATCCAATGGCCGTGCTGCTTCTTCAATATATGATCTTCTTGCTCCAGCCGCCCAAACCAGCGCCGGTGGGACTGCCTGCTCCGGCCTCCCGTGGCCGGCTGTGCTGCCGCACAGGCCGCACCGCCCCACCCTACTTCATTGCTGGCCAGGCCATTCCTCTACTCACCCACACCTCCTGTTATTTTCCGGCGATGGCAGCCGGACCAGTAAACCCTCGTACTCCCCACCGTGTGGGCAACCATTGCCGAGTCTTCCTCGGCTCCGTGTCATTCCCTTCCTAGGCCTCGCCGTCGTCCACCGCCATGGTGCTCTCGGCGTGTCCTGGTCAACGTGGCCAATGAATGACATCCATCAGACGCGGACTGTACGTGGAGAGGCTGACAGCTGGGTCCACGACCGCACACAAGGAAATGCCTCCTTATTACGCGCAAAATAATGATTCCTCCACCTGACAGTTGGGACCCACTGGAAGGGCCTCTATATTTCGTGAAACAAATGTTCCCCCCGCTGACAGGTCGGACCCACCAGCTATATCTTCGCACGCACGGAAGTGCCTCCTTATTACGAACAAAAAAATAAATACCCCCTGCTAGCTGGGACCCACCATAGTGGGAGGATGACTTGTGGGCCAACTAAGTTGACGGGGACGGAGGGCTTTGTCAACTTAGTCAATATGAACGATTCTAGCTCCAGTGACCGTATGATTTCCATCCAATGGCCGTAGTGCTTCTTCAACCTCTGGTCTTCTTGCTCCAGCAGCCCAAACCAGCGTCGGTTGTGCCACGTGCTCCTACCTCCCGTGGTCGGCTGTGATGTCGCGGAGGCCTCACCGCCCCCTACTACTCCCACCGCTGGCCAGGCCATCCCTCTACTCACCCACACCCCCTGTTATTCTGCGGCGACAACAGCCTCACACCGCAGTCAAACCAGTGAACCCTCGTTATCCTCTCCGCGCGGGCTTCCACTGCCGCATCTTCCCCGGCTCTGCGTCGTCCCCTTACTAGGCCTCACCGTCGTCCACCACCGTGGTGCTCTCAGCGCGGCGTGGTCAACGTGGTCAAGGAATGATTTCCATCGGACGTGGACTATACGTGGAGAGGCTGACAGCTGGGTCCACGTCCGCGGCAAGGAAGTGCCTCCTTATTACGCGGAAAATAATGATTCCTCCACCTGATAGCTGGGACACACCGGACGGGCCACTGTATTTTGTGAAAAAAACGTTTCCCCCTGACTGCTGGGACCCACCAGCTACATCTTCGCACGCAAGGAAGTGTGTCCGAGAAAAAAGCAAAAATGATTCACCCCCCTGACTGCTGGGACCCACCAGCTACATCTTCTCACGCAAGAAAGTGCCTGACAGTCGGGACCCACCTGGTCGAAGCGTATGTAGCATTGTCATTCTGGTCGCGAATGTGTACGTACATACTGGTGGATGTAGAGGTGCGCACGTGTCGTACTAGAGGCGTGCACGTAGCATGTACACGTACGTACAGCGGCCAGTGTGAAAGAAAGAAAATATGGCCACGTATGTGTACATACGGGAGGGGTCTCGAACGCCTACTCGCGCATATGTACGCCCAGGGCTCGTGTAAATGGCTGGGTCGGAACGGAGAAACAGCATCGTCGTCGTGTTCATGTGGAGGCAACGGAATGTGTCGTGTTCATGGGGAGGCAACGGAATGCATCGTGTTCATCGGGAGGCAACGGAACGCGTGGGAGCCAACCGGCTTGGACGAAACAGTTGATGGAAACGAGGCCTGGCGTACCGCAAAACGGAGGAAACGGCCTTGTGTTCGACCGGCCATGTTTGAAACGGGATCCTGTTCATCGGGAGGGGTCTGGTGTACCGCAAAATGGAGGAAACGAACCTCCTACGTAAGCCGGCAGATTGACCCAGTCGCCCTCCGGGAAGATGCGCTTCACGTAGAAGTACGACTGCTGCCACATCTTCACCGACTGGATCAGCACGATGGGAGGAAATGGATTGTCGGCCGCCGACCTCCGCATTGCGACGAAGGCACCACATTGAGCCGGCAAGCTCTTGACGACGGTGCCGAGCTTGGAGTAGAAGAATTGCCCCCAAAGCTCGATGGTGGGGAGGACGCCGAGGAAGCCTTCGCACAGGGTGACGAAGGCGGACAGCAACAACACCGTGTTCGGAGTGAGGTGGTGCGACTGGAGGTTGTAGAATTCGAGGAAGGCCCGGAAGAAGCCGCTCGCCAACAGGCCGAGGCCGCGAAGGCAGTGCGAGCGGAAGATGACACGCTCGCCCTCCTCCGGCGCCGGCGAGATCTCCCGCTCCAGGCGCGAGGTAGACCCTCACGCAGCCGCCATGTCTTGCGAAGGAAATCTATGTGGTCCTCATGGATGTTGGAGCCGTCCCGGGCTCCGGCGCGCGCCATGAGGACGAGAGGATGACGGAGAAGGCGCGGCGACGGCGAGAGCGACAAGCTGCGGTACAGCAAGGTGGCCTATGGAGCGGCGCGGTGGCGTGCAGCAGCGGCGACAAAGAAGAGGAAGAAGAAGAGGATCGCGGAGTGGGAGGCGAGCACGCGTGCGTCTGCCGCTCCCCCTCCTCCCCCTATTTATAGCCTCGGTGCGGTGAAGCCAAGGGGGTGAGACATGGGGGGCGTGGGATTAACTACGCCTACTCCCCCACGACCTGCGATTATTACGCCTTAACGGCATGCGGTAACTGCCGCAGGAATGCCAACCGTCCGCCTCGACCACAGATGATCCGCGCGTGGGCCGAGGCATGATAGTGGCAGGCCCCAGCCTGCAGCGACATCCCGTCGCGCGCGTGGGCTGGCAGGCTGATTCGTCAGTAGGGCCATCCCACGGATCGCGGCCCCCCTACTACGCCAAGATCCAACGGCGAGCGCAGCATGTCACACGGATCGCTCCCTCCTCTGCTTCCCAATAAAAGCCGCGCCCACGCCTGCGTTCCAACCCACAAACTCAGAGCATTCCCATCCAGCGCAACCGCCGCCAACACCACTCCTCGAGAGTCCTCGCCGCCGGAGAAGTAGCAAGCAGGATGGCCGGAAGGAAGGGCGGCGACAGGAAGAAGGCGGTGACCCGCTCCGTGAAGGCCGGGCTCCAGTTCCCCGTCGGCCGCATCGGGCGCTACCTCAAGAAGGGCCGCTACGCCCAGCGCGTCGGCTCCGGCGCCCCCGTCTACCTCGCCGCCGTCCTCGAGTACCTCGCCGCCGAGGTACGCGCCGATGTTTGCCGTCCTTTCTTGTGCACTCCTGTTCTTTCCGTGCTCGACGGATAACTGACAGATTTCGTTTTTGAATCCCAGGTCCTGGAGCTCGCCGGCAACGCGGCCAAGGACAACAAGAAGACCCGCATCATCCCGCGCCACCTGCTGCTCGCCGTCCGCAACGACCAGGAGCTCGGCAGGCTGCTCGCCGGCGTCACCATCGCCCATGGCGGCGTGATCCCCAACATCAACTCCGTGCTGCTCCCCAAGAAGTCCCCCGCCGCCGCCGAGAAGGAGGCCAAGTCGCCCAAGAAGAAGACGTCCACCAAGTCCCCCAAGAAGAAGACCGCCGCCACCAAGGAGTAACCGCCCCCATAGCCTAGCCAGTGTTGCTTAGATCCATTTCTCATGGACTAAGATGAGACCCTGTATGTAATGCCTGCTAGTCTGTGATTTCGTCGAGCATGGGTGACATTGTACCTGCTAGTCATGGACTAAGATGAGATCCAATCATTTCAGTCTGTTGTTCTATCTATGGCTGCAGTCATTCCAATCTCTTGTTCTACCTATGGCTGCAATTGATCTTGCGAATGCTTGCTCCCTGCCTATACGTCTGAAGGACGCTTTACTTGTAAATTCTCTCTTGTGTCATCTGAAAATTTCCGTTGATCTGTAATTTTCAGTGATTTATCTTTACTTCCTTGTGAAGTTCACTTCAAGCTTATTCCTATCAAGCTGCGGGAAACTGAATCTAAGAAGAGCTTATAAATCATCCTGCACCTCTCCCTGCGTGGCAGCTTATAAATTGAGCTTCAGAAGTCCTGCGGTCAAACATTTCAAATTTAGAGCTTGACCATGCCGAAACATTTTGAAGAAATGTAACCTTGATCTTTCTCTCTGTAGTTGAGCTGGTTACATGTTGCCAAAATATAATAACTAGTTCATGTTCATGAGCCAAAAGAATTCTTAGAGTTGGAGCTGAGCCGAAAACATGCGAACTGAAGTTTTGGCTGAAGTTTTGACCTGACAACGTTTTGGCTGCTACTAGATGCAAAGTATAATAACTAGCCAGGTGAGGTGCTCATTTTGTAATCAGCTAAAGCAGAAACAGATATTGAGAAATTTAGATACTAGGATCAGTCAGGCCCCTTAAAATGGTCCAGTACAAAAATGTTCTTCACCGGAGTGCACAAGATTTCCTGGATAAATAAGCAAGTTAATGTTGCATGGTGGGAACAATAATAAAAAAGAATTTCAGTAAAACTGATGAATAGGAAAAAAATAGGTTAAATGCAGAATGGGTATTCCGTATATTCATCAGTTAATTTTTTATGGCCCAGTGGCGGGTTAACTTTTCTCCATTCCGCGTCCCCATTGAAATTTTAAATTTATTGGGGAAAACAGGCATGTGGTATTTTTGAAGTTCGGTGGATGATTGTTTAGATATTTTCCGCTTTAGAAAAACAAGCTAGGAAAAACAATTTAGATGTTTCATTCTAGCTAAAAGTTTATTAAAGGAGCTGAAGACTTTTCAATATTTCCGCATATACCAACTGGTATATTTGATGCATGATGTAGACATGTTCAAATGAAACACTTTGTGAACCGTCATGAACTGTGATTCTGGTTCGATTTGTGGTATGATTGAACGCGCTCATACGACTGCTCGTCTTCGGTTTTGTTAAATCTATGGCTTGTGTCCGACTTCTGTTTTGTGGTATGACTGGACAAGTTTGCAGACACACTCGTATGAGTATGAGTGCTTGTCAATCCTTCTGATAACTTGGTCATGCATGGTCTATGGGGATACGAGCTACGATGCGACCAGGGGCTGTTGTATCACTAGTCAATTGATGGTGTTATGACCCAGGGGTGCCTCACCTTGTCGATTACCAGTCCAAGTAGGACGGCCCGAGGCCCGCTAGGCCGGTTCCGCTTGGGCCATCTTGCCAGCCCACTGGCCCTCTAGGAGAAAGAATTTGAAGCCTTTTCATTCAAGAGAAAGAAGTCGGATCCATGGAGGACTCCTCTCCATCGACTTTGTCAACTATGGCTCTTCTAACTCTAGGGCCCTCGATATCTTATATAAACCAGGTTTGGGCTAGTTGACAAAATATCTTAGACATTACAATCCTTCGGTATTACATGTACTTTGTACATCCAGGTCGAAATATACACAAAGTAGGAGTAGGGTTTACCTCCATCATGAGGGCCTGAAACTTGGTAATCCGCTTCTTCTTTCTCCTCTAACCTAATCACCACACTGGGATATCCTACCGAGGGATCTACCGGAAACATCTCTGACACCATTGAGGGAGTCCTGAATTCGGGGGTCCTCAGGTGTCCGGCCTATTCAATATGGGCCGGACTGATGGGCCGTGAAGATAAGGCAGAAGACTATCCCCCCGTGTCCGGGTAGGACTCATGTGTGCGTGGGCGGCAAGTTTGGTGTCCGGATATACTGTTTCCATCTTTTGTAAACCGATTCTGTACAATCCTAGGCCCCTCCGGTGTATATAAACCGGAGGGTTTAGTCCATAGAGGCTATCAGAATAATCATAGGCTAGACAACTAGGGTTTAGCCATTACGATCTCGAGGTAGATCAACTCTTGTAACCCCTATAATCATCAAATACAATCAAGCAGGACGTAGGGTTTTACCTCCTTTAAGAGGGCCCGAACCTGGGTAAACATTGTATCCCATTGTCCTTTGTTACCATTGATCCTTAGGCACACAACTTGCCCCCCGCTACCCAAGATCTGCCGGTTTTGACACCGACATTGGTGCTTTCATTGAGAGCTCCGCTGTGTTGTCAATAGAGGAATCGATGGCTCGCCTCGTCATCAATGACGATGCTGTTTCCGGGGAGACCTTTCTCCCCAGTCAACTCTTTGTGTTCGGCGGCTTCGTGCTACTTGCCAACTCGACTGTCCACCTCGAGAAGGTCGACAACTACGCCCCTGGTCACCAGATCAGGTTTGGAATCTTGAATTACACTGCCGATATCCGAGGAGACATGATCTTCGAGGGGTTCACGGCCTCGGCCGCCGCTCCCCACCCATACGAAGGAGGCCCTTCGGATCTACTGTCAGATCCCGTCCAGGGGTCGACACTCGTATCAACCTCAGCCTTAGATCCGGGGCAAACCACATCATCTGAAGACGGGAGGATGAAGCCCGCCGGACTCTTTCCTATCGCGGAGCTTCCTGCCGGATACCCAGATGCGACCACGTCGCCTGTGAACCCGA
This sequence comes from Triticum aestivum, assembly GCF_018294505.1. Taxonomy (NCBI): domain Eukaryota; kingdom Viridiplantae; phylum Streptophyta; class Magnoliopsida; order Poales; family Poaceae; genus Triticum; species Triticum aestivum. The sequence continues at coordinate 32,680,861 of NC_057810.1, forward strand.
AGTCAAACGGGACTCTTCCCATCATCGAAAAGCCGGACTCGCCTCTGGATGTCAACTCCGAACTATCGATGTTTACATCCATCGGGCTCAATCAAGTGGTCATCGCCGAGCCTGGTACTGCAGATCCGCATCCTCCTATCCAGCTTTCGCTCTTAAACGAAACATTGGACTTAATACGATCTCTCGCCATCACAGAAGCGTTACCTCCGAACTACACCCATCTTGGGCTAGGGACTGAGAGCAGGGAATTTTATGTTCCACCCACCACCCACTTAATAGCCACTATCGAGGATTTAACCGACATGCTAGACTACGCCTCCGAAGACATCGACGGCATGGACGATGATGTCGATGCCGAACCAGGTCAAAACCCGCCTATCACCGGGCGTTGGACGGCCACTTCTACCTACGACGTATACATGGTGAATACACCTGAGAAAAAGGACGATGATGTCACTCAAGATCTAGACAAGGACAAGCCCGTCGATGAACCACCAAAGCGCGAGCGTTAGCGGCGCCACTCACTTTCGCACCAGAGGTAATGACACTCCGGACAATGCCGAAGACCACAACCACCCCGTCGAACCTGCGTTCGAGCAGGATGAAACGGAAGAGGGTCAATACAACCTCGAGCACGCCGATCACGAGGATTCGGAAGATAGTAACTACTTACCTGTCTCCAAAGAGGATGTTAGCCTTGGTGATGATGATTTTATCGTCCCAGAGGAACCCCTCGAACAAGAATGCTTCAAGCGATAGCTCATTGCCACCGTGCGGAGCCTAAAAAAGAAATAGCAACAGCTTCAAGCCGAACAGGATACGCTCAACGACAGATGGACCAAGGTCCTAGCTGTCGAAGAATGCGACTTCGAGCGACCAACAAAGAGTTACCCCAAACACAGACTGCTGCCACAATTCGACGACGAGGCCCTTGAGCCAATACCGTCAAAGTACGATCATGCTGATCAACCGGACCGACCACCACGTGGACGGGGCAAAACAACCCATCATGCCGAACACCGACACGTGCCCCCCCACCGTAGAGGCAAGGAGAGAGCGGCTCCGGACTACACATACGACTTACGTCAGTACTTGGCCAATGAAGCCGGCCAGACTCGATCAATCTATGGATTAAGAGGACATGTTCCAACACGAGATGACGGCCATCAGGCCCGGCACGATGAATATAATCAAGTTCGGGGTCAGCACCAAACGCAGATGTCATCCAAACTCCGTCGCGATGTTGCCCGGTATAGAGGTGCCGCTCACCCTATGTGCTTTATCGATGAAGTAATGCTGCACCAATTTTTGGAAGGGTTTAAACCCGTGAACATCGAGAAGTACGATGGAACAACGGATCCTGCCATATGGATTGAAGATTTTCTTCTCCACATACACATGGCTCGCGGAGATGACCTCCACGCCATTAAATACCTCCCCCTAAATCTAAAAGGACCAACACATCGCTGATTGAATAGCCTCCTAGAGAACTCCATTGGAAGTTAGGAAGACTTAGAAGGCGCTTTTCGGGCCAACTTTGAGGGCACTTATGTCCGACCACCGGATGCTGATGACCTAAGTCACATAGTCCAGCAACCCGGAGAGTCAGCTCGCAAACTTTGGAATTGGTTCCTAATTAAAAAGAACCAAATCATGGACTGTCCAGACGCCGAAGCCTTAGCGGCATTCAAACACAGCGCCCGTGATGAATGGCTCGCCCGACACCTCGGGCAGGAAAAACCAAAGACCATGGCAGCTCTTACTACACTTATGACCCGCTTTTGTGTGGGAAAAGATAGCTGGTTGGCTCGTAGAAGCAACACTTCCAGCGACCCCGGCACTTCTGAGGCCAGGGATGGCAATGGTAGACCACGACGCCACAAAAACAAGCGTCAGAACAATAACGAAGAAATAGATGATACGACAGTAAATGCCAGATTCAGTGGTTCCAAACCCGCTCAGCGGAAGAAGCCTTTCCAGGGCAATCAAGACAGTCCATCCAACTTGGACATAATATTAGAGAGACCTTGCCAGATTCATGACATCCCTGACAAGCCTGCCAACCACACCAATCGAAATTGCTGGGTTTTCAAGCAAACCAGTAAATTAAATACCGAACACAAGGGGAAAGGACCTCCAAGCAAGGACAATGATGAGCCTCGTCAGCCGAACACTGGGGGACAGAAGCAGTTTCCTCCCGAGGTGAAAACAATGAACATGATCTATGTCACCCACATCCCTAAGAGGGAGCGCAAACGCGCATTAAGGGACGTCTACGCCGTAGAGCATGTCACCCCAAAATTCAACCCATGGTTGGCTTGTCCGATCACCTTTGATCGCAGGTACCACCCAACCAGTATTCGTCACGGAGGTTCGGCGACCCTAGTACTCGATCTTATCATTGACGAATACCATCTCACTAGAGTCCTTATGGACGACGGCAGCAGCCTTAACTTGATCTATCAAGATATTGTCTGTAAAATGGGTATCGACCCGTCAAGAATTAAGCCTAGTAACACTACCTATCGGCGGGTTAACTTTTCTCCATTCCGCGTCCCCATTGAAATTTTAAATTTATTGGGGAAAACAGGCATGTGGTATTTTTGAAGTTCGGTGGATGATTGTTTAGATATTTTCTGCTTTAGAAAAACAAGCTAGGAAAAACAATTTAGATGTTTCATTCTAGCTAAAAGTTTTTTAAAGGAGCTGAAGACTTTTCAATATTTCCGCATGTACTCACAGATATATTTGATGTATGATGTAGACATGTTCAAATGAAACACTTTGTGAAGCGGCATGAGCTGTGATTTTGGTTCGATTTGTGGTATGATCGAACGCACTCATACCACTGCTCGTCTTCTGTTTTGTTAAATCTATGGCTTGTGTCCGACTTCTTCTGTTGTGGTATGAATGGACAAGTTTGCAGACGCACTCGTATGGGTATGAGTGCTTGTCAATCCTTCTGATAACTTGGTCATGTGTGGTCTATGGGGATACGAGCTACGCTGCGACCGGGGGCTGTTGTATCACTAGTCAATTGATGGTGTTACGGCCAAGGGGTGCCTCACCTTGTCGATTACCAGTCCAAGTAGGACGGCCCGAGGCCCGCTAGGCCGGTTCCACCTGGGCCATCTTGTTAGCCCACTGGCCCTCTAGGAGAAAGAATCTGAAGCCTTTTCGTTCAAGAGAAAGAAGTCGAATCTGTGGAGGACTTCTCTCCACCGATGTTGTCAACTATGGCTCTTATAACCCTAGGGCCCCCGATATCTTATATAAACCAGGTTTGGGCTAGTTGACAAAACATCTTAGACATTACAATCCTTCGATATTACATGTACTTTGTACACCCAGGTCGAAATATACACAAAGTAGGAGTAGGGTTTTACCTCCATCACGAGGGCCTGAACCTTGGTAACTCGCTTCTTCTTTCTCCTCTAACCTAATCACCACACCGGGATACCCTACAGAGGGATCTACCTGAATCATCTCCGACACCATAAAAGGACCACATCACCCGTAGAACAACACCACATCACCACTGATACTGTAGTACCATCAGAGGGGCCAACTTTCTGTTAAGGAGTACATATCCCATAAGAAGCAGGATTAACAAAACCCAACGAACAAGCTACGTAAGCGATAAGGTAGGAGATAAGGATACTCTCACGTAGCATAGAGGTGGATGGCTGCTCCAGATCCAGGTAGAGGCATGGCGGGGCGTGGCGCGGTCCAGTTCCGGGCATGGCAATCAGGCGCATGCATGCGAGACTGGGCGCGACGAGAAGGTGTGTATGGTCCAGATCCGCACGGTGCATGATGAGTTGGGGCAGGCCGGTGTATTAGGGCACGGACATAAGGTATTTGCGGCCCAGATCTGCATGGTGCATGCTCCTAGTGGCGTGTTCTCGCGAGTGTGCACTTTTACGATGCGATGGAGGAGTTTGACGCAGGATGCTAATCGAGTGGTGCGACGCGTGGATGGCTTGTTAGGGGGGTTGCTTGAGTCCTTGGGCTTGGAGGGTGATGCAAGCGAAAGCTGTACTCTGACGATGGCGCCTTCGAGCCCCTTTTCCTTGTTGGAGGTGTCAAGGTGATAGTCCTTACTTTTCCTCCCGACAAGCTACGATGGAAAACCTAGATCCGGTTTACCGAATTTGGCAATGGCAGCATTGTGTTGCTCGCATTCCCTCTTGATGGCATCGTTTCGAAGGTGCCGGTCGGAGGGACTTGTGGGTTGTGGCTTGTGGAGTTGGCCGGTGACGACTAGTGTGTTTTCGGCCGTGTGGCGTGGTTACTGAATTGGGCGGTGGGTACTAGGAGCATCCTTCACATATGCGAGGTGCGTCGGGTGGGCCATGTCAGCCAACCTCGTGGGATCGAAGCGGCATATGTTTGAATTTATCAGACGTATCATTCCTCTCTGGCGCCGTCGTGGTTCGTGGACAATCTTGTGACAAGCCCGGACTAATGCAACGGTTCTCTCCTTTATCCCGTTGCTAATGAATCAATAGAGAGAGGCCTCCCTAAAAAAAATCAATAGAGAGACATGGGGCTGCAATGTATTTCTTGAGCATCCTCCAGCCAAAAAAACAAACTCTTGAGCATCTTTTTGTGCTCTGCGACGTGCGGTATGTACACGGTGCTGGAGCGTCCGTCGTCCCACAGCGCGACATGGCCGGAGCGTACGTCCCACGAGTACGCGGGAGTCCACACGCTATCGATCCGCGCCGCGCCCGTGTGCGTTCTCGCCACGTCATCGATCCGCGTCCGAACGCATCGGGTCCGTCCGTCCCAAGCATCACCGAACGGCTGGATCCACTCCACGGCATCGATCCGAGGCACCATCCTCTCCGCCAACCACAGCCCACCTCCCTCCTTCCTCCTGCTCCCTACATAACCTCGCCGCCCCCATCCGTCTCTGCACACCACAGCATCCGCAGCCCCCCTCACACCCCACCCCACCACACCCTCGAATCACCACCACCAGCAGCACCCATGGCACCCAAGGCGGCGGAGAAGAAGCCGGTGGCCACGGCCGAGAAGACGACGGCGGGGAAGAAGCCCAAGGCGGAGAAGCGGGCGCCGGCGTCCAAGGAGGCCGGCGGCGAGGGGAAGACGAGGGGCAGGAAGAAGGGCAGCAAGGCCAAGAAGAGCGTGGAGACGTACAAGATCTACATCTTCAAGGTGCTGAAGCAGGTGCACCCAGACGTGGGCATCTCCTCCAAGGCCATGTCCATCATGAACTCCTTCATCAACGACATCTTCGAGAAGCTCGCCGGGGAGTCGGCCAAGCTCGCCCGCTACAACAAGAAGCCCACCATCACGTCCCGGGAGATCCAGACCTCTGTGCGCCTCGTCCTCCCCGGGGAGCTCGCCAAGCACGCCGTCTCCGAGGGCACCAAGGCCGTCACCAAGTTCACCTCCTCCTAGGCAGCTAGGATTGATCCTCGTCGCTTCATGCGTTCTGTATGTACGTAGTTGGCAGTATGATGTTACAATCTTTGTAAGGATTGTGTTGCTTGCTCGCGGCCTTGAAAGAAATAGTGATGTTGTTGTTGTTTGAATCAATGTTCATTGTGCTTGCGCGTCGCTTCAGTTCAGACTCTTCTTGATGCCATTTGTTTATGTCAGCAAATTTCTGTTTATCTAATTTTAATTTGCTGCCATTTTATCTACTGCTGTAGTTTCTAAGCCTACAGACAGAAACCTCTAATTTTAAGTCTAATTTTGAACCTCTAATGAACCTCTGGACTTGTCATCCATATGGCAAGAAGCCAAGAACAGCTTGCCAACTAGTGTTCAGAAATTCAGAATGCATTATTCAGATTAGCTTCTTGAGATAAATTAGAGGCTTTTCGCAAAAAGAAGAAGAGATAAATTAGATGTGGTTCACCCACGTTTTTTTAGAGTCAAGGAACATGCCAGATGCAACCATCATCTTGAGTATTGAGACATGTGAGTTTTTCATCTATTATGTTTTTATACTACACTAGGTAATTTTTCTTTGTAGCACTGCCACACTAGGTAATTTTTCTTTGTAGTACTGCTACACTAGGTAATTTGTGATCACGAAGCGACCCATTTTGTGAAGGCGCAAAGTTTTTCTAATGATTCATCTATGATCATGAAGCGACCAATTGATCTGCATTCTGCAAGTAATTAGGTTTTTGACAGCAATTAGACTTTATTCCTCAGATAATAGATAAATTGTTTACAAGAGAGTGAGAAATAAAGCCAGGGATCATTTGCCGAGGGGACTGAAGCTCCACAAGCAGAAAAGGTGGAGTGGGGAAAAAGAATTGTTTGTCTCAAGGAACAACTTGCAGCTAGCGCTAAAGATGCAGTTGAGATACAAGAGAACCAATACAGTTTTTTTTTTCTTATATGCAAGAACCAATACAACTTGAGGTATACCTTAGTACATTAATTTTTCCTAGCTAAATCCAGTAGTACAAAGCAAATCAATAACCTAAGAAACAACCAAGGCTCCATGGACATGTGGAGGAAACAATCTGCTACAGCAACATATGCCTGCGTACAGACCATGACTATACAGAAGCAACATATACTCTGACGTGGAATTTCTTACAATGCATAGTGGCCTTGCCATTTCTTACAGTGGAGCTGGTAAATCTCGTAGACGATGACTATACAGAAGTAACTTTTTGGCAAAGCTTGCCACCAAAGACAGAAGTAACTTTTTAGCAAAGCTTGCCACCAAAGAGAACTAGGGTCTACGAGTATCTCCATGGGAATAGTTGGTACAAGTGGAGATACATTTTAGTGTTCCTGATCACTTTTATCAGCAAGATCTTGCAAGAGAGTCCGTTGTTTTGGACCATCATCGTCTGGTCCAGGATCATGAGATCTAACTACAAACATAATCTATTTTCTTGACAATAGAACGATAACCCATCACCCGTTTACTGACTTGGCAAATTGGCAATCCATCAAAAACTGCAGCCTGAAACATGTCTGCGCATCATTTGTTTGGCTAGGTAGATTCTGCAAGGCATCCAAGCTTCTGCCTATTGTTTCTTCTATCCAGGCAAGCCTCCTCTCAAGTTTTAGCACACTAGCATGAATAACCCTAATATCAACTTCCGCAAGCTTGGCAAATGAGCGTACCAACATGTAATAATCAGCGTGTCCAACACAAACAAGACTACCAGTTATTGTTTTCTTAAGGTAGCCATCTGATCTCGTACACTTCCTTGGCGGCATATAACAAAATCCTTGGTCTTCTATTTCTGACTTGATACTTAGTATCCCTGATGATGATGCAGAAAACCACCTTGCGCCGACAAAAGTTCCATCCCAACCTCGTTTATTCAGTCCAGTTGTGTTTCACATTTCCTCCATGTGCGGTTTTGGATTCTCATCCTGCAATGCAACAAATTTAGCCATCAAGTCAACAACATTCACCCCCAAAAGACGTGTAGTAAATCCTCAAGGTGCTACATTTGTACAAATTTTAAGCTCAGATACGCTGCGGATAAAATAGAGTTTTTTAACAAATAATAATTGTTTTTCTCTCTATCTTTTAATTTTATAATTTGGCTGTTTCTCAAAAACAAAACCAGTTGCGTTTGGTTTCTATAATCATTTATGTTTTCTTTCATGCTGATTTTGCTCCTCAAATAATATTCATAGATAGAAGGTTATTAATGGTTTGTACCCAAGGTTCGGAAATGCTAGGTAGAGATTGGAAGTTCAAAATAAATGTGTGATTAGAGTACAACAGAATTTTTTTTCTGAATACAACTTCATTGTTCTTAATCTGTAAAATTTATATTATGGCAGTTCCTCAAAATATAACAAAAATATCATTCAAACCAATTGTGTTTGGTTTCTAAGTTCATTTGTGTTTTTTGTGTGTGCTAATCTGATAAATACAAAGCATAAGACCATCAATACAAAGGAGCACTTACAAAGAATCCGTAAACAAGATGGCAAGTAGAAACACAACAACATAAAAACAGAGGAAAATGTAACCATGACAATATAAATTTACCACATGATATTGTTTCCAGTAGTTTGCAAACTATTGGATGGAACTTTCTGTAATTCTGCAGCTATGAAAAGCTAACTGCAAGGCATGAAATTGACTAATGGCACGAAGTGACGAGAAAAAGAGAAGCAAGTGCAGAAGTTCACCAACGAAACAAGCAATGACCAGTATCTGAAGATGGCCCATCATTGGACATTGATACTTCCCAAATTACTCTTAAAATCTCAACATGGGAAAAAATGGAACTGACGACACATAATTCGTTCAACCATGATTTAGAAAAATATAATTAGATGAGACCATTCAGCCATGTCATCCAGGCTGGCAAGGAGTTTGGCTTTTCACCGGTACAGGCACACACTTTGTTTTATCAGACACTGCTCTGGCTCACCACCGAGGGGGTGACCCAGATGAATCATGAACTACTACCCATAGCCATCATGCTTGGCTTCTTCTCACACTGCGAACCCAACCTCCTCACCGCGCTCTCCCAATCCCAGGGTGACAGAAGGTGGCTCCTTGTCCCCCAGAACCCGATGCGTTTGTCATCAACTTGTGCACCAGTCACTAGATGGAGTCATTGAGATACAATCACCAATAGCAATGGGGTCACCTCACAACAAGAAAAAGAAGACAGTAGCATCCAGAATAATAGACAATACAGTGTATAAGGCAGATCTCTGTGTGATAGAGGCCATAAATATAAGAATACCAGTAAAGTGTTCTTGTGAGTCTAGAGTGTGGAACAGGGCCTTACAGACAAGTTGATCCCTGGCTATTGTTGGCACTATTTGATAACATGAAGTCGGTAATGAAAATACTACTTGGAGGTGCAGGGCATAAGAAACATGATGGCACACTGAGACTGTGTTTATACCTGGAAAATTGTCCAGCAGGTGTGTGCAGAGGCATGGATTCGACAGCTCCACCAGTTGAATCTTGATTAGACAGCAAAGAGTATTGATCTAGCGAGACCTTACATAATATCACTGCATATTAGTAGAACAAAAAAAACTGAGCTATTATTTGCTTTTTGTTTCATCTTCCATTAAATGTGGTAACTATCTCATACTGAAGTCCTAACTTCCTCTGTTCCAGAATTAGTTACCTGGGTTACAAACTTACAAAAGAACCAGTTTGGTCAACTTAATTATTTTTAGGCGCGTGGAATTGAAGTATACTATTAATATTAAAGGCAATCATAAGAAAATGTTTGCAGTTCTCTGAATACAACCACTCAGTCACAGGATGGAAGAACCATGTTTTTCCTCTAGTACACAACTAAAGTATTTGTCCTTGTGTGGTACATCAGTTGCATCAATGGAAAGTAGATTCATATATATCAGAGGGACATTATGCTGAGTGGAGAACTGGCATTACTCCCACTTCAGTAAAATGCATATGGTCTACTTCAGTGGCAGCACCACAAGGACCAAGGATGTAAATTAATGGATAAATTTGACATACATAAATACATAAACTTTAGTAAATATAGATAAGAATATTTTATATAACTACCTAGCTGTCGAGCATATCCATGGTGACAAGCTTTGTGCCATTTTCTTTTGTTCCAGATTAACATGTCGATTGATCTCAGAATGCAGTCTTCCCCTGACACAGCAACATGCTCGACCAGACAGAACTGACCCCACAAACCATATATGCCAACCATGCAGAAGGAATATAATATATGTGTAAATAGAGTAAGGAATTCTCTCTATCTGCATGCAGTGGCCTTCCATGCATAATATTCCTGATTTGCTAATACCAATTTTTCTTCCTGTGAGTGCTTAGTAGAACTAAAACCGAGTACATGATGTGCGGTTTCAGTACTACTAGGTGTGAGGAGGAGGAGGTTAGCCTTGATGGCCAGGTGGTACCTCGGAAGGACACCTTTCGGTATTTGGGGTCAATGTTGCAGGAGGATGAGGGTATTGATGAAGATGTGAACCATCGAATCAAAGCCGGATGGATGAAGTGGCGCCAAGCTTCTGGCATTCTCTGTGACAAGAGAGTGCCACAAAAGCTAAAAGGCAAGTTCTATAGGACGGTGGTTCGACCCGCAATGTTGTATGGCGCGGAGTGTTGGCCGACTAAAAGGCAACATGTTCAACAGTTAGGTGTGGCGGAGATGCGTATGTTGAGATGGATGTGTGGCCACACGAGGAAGGATCGAGTCCGGAATGATGATATACGAGATAGAGTTGGGGTAGCACCAATTGAGGAGAAGCTTGTCCAACATCGTTTGAGATGGTTTGGGCATATTCAGCGCAGGCCTCCAGAAGCTCCAGTGCATAGCGGACGGCTAAAGCGTGCAGAGAATGTCAAGAGAGGGCGGGGTCGACCGAATTTGACATGGGAGGAGTCCGTTAAGAGAGACCTGAAGGATTGGAGTATCGACAAAGAGCTAGCTATGGACATGGGTGCGTGGAAGCTTGCTATCCATGTGCCAGAGCCATGAGTTGGTTGTGAGATCTTATGGGTTTCACCTCTAGCCTACCCCAACTTGTTTGGGACTAAAGGCTTTGTTGTTGTTGTTGTAGTGTGAGGAGTCTTGAAAGATTGGCATTTGTTGTTGTGACGGTTAAATAGTATGGAGATACTCCTCAGAAATAGTATGGTGAATAAGTTCTGTGCACATGTCCAGCAGAAAATTTACATCAGAATAATTAGGTCTGTTTTTCTTTTATTTCAGAGGTAGTTAGCTGGAATTTCTGAGTAAACACATAAGTCTAATCCCAGTGAAAAAAATCAAGCTATCTTAACCTCCAATTTTGATCAAGTAAAACCTGTTTACGGAAGTTATGAATCTGAAGAGCAGAGTGACTTTTTCCTAGTGGCAATATGCTTAGATATATCCCTCCTATTTGAACAAAATATCCAATGCATTTGTCCCCACATAAATATAAAGCACTGATCAACACAAGCATGTATACGTCCCTCCTAGTGTTTCACCCCCCACCTTTTAAATCCCTTAAGATCTTCTCTGTTTTGGTCATGAAATTCAGGAAAAGCAAGTTAACTCAGCTCAGTTCAAGTCACTGAGCAGAACAAAAAATAGCGACAGCAGCCCAGATCTGCTGACGCTCTGCAGAAGCAACAGAACAGAGGCGCACTACATTCAGTGGCTGACAAGCGAGTTGGAGTCACCGCACTGATGTACACTTCATTACCGAGGTATAACCTTTACTAATTCATGAATTAATATTTTTCTTTTACTGAATATATACTATTTTTCATTTTTCTCTTCTTTTTCAGATTGATATGATTGCGATCATGTTTCAACAGGAAAAATGTTTGTATATAATGCCATGGTAACAATATCCCTGTTAGTTATCCCTGCTGCTCATTAAACACAATCAGAATAGATATATAAATCATTAAACACCAAGGATTACAAGTACCCAGGTCACCGACTCGTGGACATGCTATGACACTAGTTTGGTTGCAAGACAAGTACTAGTCAAGCAACTCTTAAATCTGAATCCTTGCTAAACAAAACAATTTGCAACTTTTTTGTTAGGATGGACAACAGGTTGAAGGTCTCAGTGTCGGCTCAAGGCAGCAAACTATGATGAATTTTGTTGCAAAATATATTATTAAATCTATGATTTCACTCAATTGTAGACAGATAGAAGAAAACACTTTTGCCCTCAGTGCAAGCTGTAGGTTGTAGATGGAAAATCTCATATCATTTTCTTCTTCATATGTTAACAAGAACAAATGTTAGTTCAACCTTCATTGGATTTGCTTGTTATACATGGCACCTCCATTCGTTTATTCTGACAATTAGTGGCGGATGCAAATGATAAGACTGATTCATATGTAGAAATTTGAAAATTGCCAAACTAAAAAAAGGTCAACTATGGTATTTAGGAACAAGTAAGGAGGAAGAAAACAAAAGGTTAAAAAAGAACAGACATCCATTAGAATATATATCTAAGCAAACTTTAGTACTAACTGTCACAATATTTGTAAGAATAATCCAAATACTGAACATTGAACTGCAAACTTAGTAGTAACTGAAATATGATGCAACTCAAAATACAATGAAGTCAAAAGGGAACATGCTAGATAAACGTTGCCATGAAAGCAGACCACACTGATATCTTCTCTAAGGAATGACAACAACATCATATCAGGGTTCAGGAATCAAATTATCAGTTACATCAAAAGTCAGCAATGAGCAAACTGGCATGTAAAAACCACACTACAAAAGATAGCCCGCTTCCAGTTAGGCATAGAACAATGAGGCAGGAGTTACCAGCTTCCTACGCAGAGTGAAAACTTTGTTGCGCCAGCCATACACACGTTATGAATTTTCATAGCCTGTTCCTGGTTCATCTAAACAAGAAATTAGTTGGTATATCCCCTTTGCAAGCGGCTGCATAGTCCTCAGCGAGGTGTGGTGCAGCTTTCTTGTGAGGGCATATGTACTTGTCCATGAAATACTTCTCAGGCGTACTAACTGCAGTATAGAAGCTCAGCTTGCAATCTACCAATCCATTTTCCTTGAGGAACTTGAGAACATAGTACCGGGGCCTAACCCGGCCCTCCAGGCTAAGGCAAGTAATTATCGGTCAATGAGCAATGTACATGGGCTCCAACCCCACCTCAGATAGCAGGAACTCGGACTTGCGCTGTAGCATGTCCTTAGAAATCCTGAGCAGCATCGGAGCCTTAGACAAAGCAATGACCACCTCAGCAGCAGACCACCTGAAGGTGTTCTTCAAGTAGTCCACTTTGGCGGCGATCTTGTCCTCACTGAGAAACGCGACAGCCTGCAGCGCTTGCCTGAACATCCCAGAGCCACGCGGCACACCTAATCTGTCAGCACATGCCACCATCGCACGGACGTGCTCCGGGTTGGTGGCCAGCATCCTCGACACAGCGACACACGGATTGACAATATCGCAGTCACCTAACCCGCAGCACTCTCGCAGGAACACGACATTGGGCTTGATCACCTTGCCGAGGTCCGACGAGAGTAGGCAGGAGGAGCGCTGGAGCGCCCGGAGGAAGTTGTCGAAGGAGCCGAAGAGGGGCAGGTAGTACTGCATCTTGGAGACGATGTGTCTGGAGCGGAAGCATTGGGGGCCGAGGGAGACGAGGCGGGCGATCTCAAGACGCGAGAGACCTATGCCACTGAGCCCGACGGCCTTAGGGGCCAGGGTTCGGTCCACTTTGGCGCAAAGTAGCCGCGGGTCTTTGGCGACGACGGCTGCGGCGTCGGTGCCGGATAGGCCGAGGCCAGAGAGGAAGACGAGGACGGCGTCGGGGTTGGCGAGGGACTTGAGGTGGGAGAGCTTCTTGGAGGCCTTGAGGGCTTGGGGCCGGGTGAGGCCGCAGGTGCCGACGAGGTAGTCCGTAGTCCTCGACGGTGAAGCTACTAGGGTTCGGAGAAATGGGGTCTGCGGCAGTGGAGAGGATGAGATGGCTGAGGACGGAGCTTCGGAGGCGGAGCATGGCGGCGACGGCGGACGGAGCAGAGCAGAGGTATCTCCTCCGATGGGTTGCAACAGGCAGCGTGTCTGTGGTTGGTGGTGGTGTGAATGGGCTGCAATCCTTCCGTTTGTCGTGTGTATGTGGGCTCTATTCGGCCGGAGTTTTGGTAGGCCCACATAAAATATTTCTTACATCTCAGAAAAAAAAACATATGATGTTTCTTGGGCTTTTGGTCGTTGGTTGAATATTTCGAAATCTCTGGTTAAACCATCCCACTAAACTGCTACTCCTAGCCGCGGACATGACAAAGATAAAATGTGTCCAGGAATAAGGAGAAAGGAGATGTTGGTGTCTTATTATGCCGTGACGGAGATGGACGTTATCGGGAGGACTCGACGGTCATCTTCAGTGGCGACCCTGACCCTTGGGCTCTCGAGGTTGTGGCCTGCATAGAAGCTTTCGCATTGGCAGAAGCAGTAACGGAGCTAGAGCTAGACGGATTATGCTGGGGGCCAATGACAAAATACGAGTGTTTGGAGTCAAGATGGGAATGTGTTGGCATGGACCTGGACCCATGGCCGCAAGGCCAATTTCAGGGGCCACGGGTCGACCCATTCTGACAAAGTCATGTGGCCTCGCTGGCCCATTGGGTGCCCAGGACTGACCCGAAATTCAGCTAGAATTCCACAGCTTTTTAGCTATGCATGAATACACTACTTTTGCAGACTACTTCCACAACATTTAAGGCATGTCCAGAACAGTTAAGATACACACCATGATAGAGTAAATTGCATAAAACCACCACTTTGAGGACTAGTTTGCGAAAAACACTAGGATACAGAATCGTTGGAGAAAGCACCACGTCTAGCGTAATTGTTTTGTAAAAAACCACTGATCGGTGGATCGGGCCGTGTTAAGTGAGTTTATGATAGGTCGGACCCGTTTTTCGACTACGTGGCACTCCAGGCTGTCCCGACAGCCGGCAGACGGCGTTAGACGACGCCGTTAGGGCTCGTCTTTAGTCATCCACTCCCGCATCCGTCTCTTTTCCCCATTCTTCTTCCCCCTCCTCCTCACTCCCGCCACCGTCACCCTCCCCCATTCTTCTTCCCCCTCTCCCTCACCCCTCGCTCCCGTCGCCCCTCGCACTGCAGAGATGCGTAGTCCGACAAAAGGTGGAGATGCTGGTGGCGGCGCTCCGCCCGGCAGCGCCGCACGCATCGTACGTAGTGGATGAGGACCCGCAGTGGATCCAAGCGAGCTTTGCGGTAGCTCGAACCCTAGCAAGCCGACGGAGGAAGAGGAGGAGGAGAAGGACCGCAATATTCGACGAAATACAGGGCGGCCAGAGCATTCGCCGCGGCGGTGAGGGCCAATCCGACGGGAAGCCAGCACATCGCGTCATCCTTCGGCGGTGTATAGTGAGATCCACATTTCTTTGCTCTTCCCTTCCCGTTCTCCATTCAATTGCGTTGCCAGGGTACTCCTAGGGTTAGGGTTCATATTGTTCTATCCTATCAGATGCAGTACAAGTGTTAGATGTTGTGATTTTGTTGTCATGTGCCCTAGGACATTATTTAGATTAGCTCAGATTATGTGCTTTGTTTGTCCTGTGCCTTAGGGTTGACATTTTTAGATTAGTTCTGATGCTGTGCTTTGTTTGTCCTATGCCCTAGGGTTGACATTTGGTTAATTTAGTTATCCTATTATCTACTTTATAAGTGACAAAGCATTTAAACTATGTATTTTATTAGTGTTATTAGTGTTATTCAGTTTTGGTTATTAGTGTTATTAGTGTTATCCTGTTATCTGCTTTATTTGTTTGTCCTGTCCTGTGCACTAATATGAGTTGTTTCATTAGTGTTATTCAGTTTTAATTAAGCACTCATACTGCTATGTATTTTATATTATTTGCAGTCTGGATGATGAGGTTTGAGAATTGAGGATGCATTTCCATGACAGAGACAACATTGAGAGATCTATGATGGTGTCAGACATAACATTTTACAACCTAGTAGCACTGATAGAAACAGAAGGTTATGGATTTAAAGATTACATGTACTATGTCAGGGATCCTGGGCTAGGGATAGAAGGAATGGAAGAAATAGATGATGATGACAAGCTTGAGGAAATTCTAGATAACATAGCAGTGCAAAATCAAAAGATATTGAATGTGACAGTTGTTAGGGCCAGTTCTCCCAATGCTGCAAGTATAAACACCAGCTCCAATGTTATTGAGCAGGAAATCCCTCTAGAAGAAATTGGAGAGCCCAAACTGTATCAGATAGATAAAGAAGGAGTGTTGTTCAGTGCACCAAATGTGCATGTAGCAGCAGCAAGTTCAAAAGCAACAGAAGTGGAGCCAATGCCCATACAGTTTCAAACACAACATAACACCAATTTGGAGGAGCAACTTACTTTAGGTTATGTACAAGTGGAATAAAATCATGTATACAATTCAGAGGAGCAAATGGAAATTGAAAAGGTTATGGAGGAGACAAGGAGGAAGGAAATTGAAATATTTAGGAAGAATAGGAAAAATAAAGAGAAGGACACTTCTGTGAAGAGAAAATCTGTAGTGATGGATAATGAGGAGGACAGTGATGATGATAATTTGGAAGAATATGGTGATATCCTTGCTAGGCTTGATGAGATGAAAAGACAGAGGGAAGATCCACTCCTTCATTTTGAAGGGGACACATATGTTGAGGAAATGTATGAGATAGAGGAGGAGGAGGATGCACTATATGAGCCTGAAAGAAGAAGATGATGCAGAGGAGGAAGAGAGTACTCTGGAGGAAGAGGAGCAGGTAGGGCAAGATGGACAGAAGAAGAAAAAGGAGAAGAAACACAGAAAAGTCCCAACAAGCAGATCACATGCAAGTGTAGAGGAGTTGTTTGAGGAGGACTGGATACCATCTTCTGATGAAGACAACAAACCAATGGACTTGGGTGTGGAAGATGATGATGGTGCAGAGGCATTGACATATGTTTTGCCCAATGGCAGGAAAAACAGAGCTAAGAAGATGAAGAAAAGGTTATGGTATGCTGAGAAGAGAGCTCACCGAGCTGAGCAACTTGTGAAGCATCTTTGCTTCATGATGTGTACCAGTTCAGGAATGCACTTCAAACAATGCACATTGCACAGAACAGGAACTATGAGTACCATAGAAATTGCAGTGACATGGTTATAGCACAATGCATAGATGAGACATGCCCTTTTTATGTAGCATCTTCTCAGATTGCAAATGAGAAGACATTTACCATAAGGAAGCAGTATGTGGTGCACACTTGCCCTTCTATGTCAGAGAACACAAAAATTACTGCTAAGTGGGTTGCAAAATTTTGTGAGGAAGCAATCAGAAATGACCCATGCACAACAATCACTACTATAGTTAACACTGCAACGAGCAAGTATGGAGTGGAAATATCAACCCACATGGCATACAGGGCTAAGAAGACAGCAAAGAATGTTGTGCTAGGAGATCAGAAGGCCCAATACACCAGGATTAGGGATTATTTGCAGGTTGTGCTAGATACTAATCCAGGTTCAAGGTGTATAGTGACAACAAGACATCTGAGGGAGCATACAAGCAAAAACCCTAGGTTTCATGCATTATTCTTTTGCCTAAATGGATGCAAAGAAGGGTTTCTCAGTGGATGCAGACCATTCATAGGTAATTCCTTGGTGTAGGTCTAATGTGTGTTTGCCTAATGTGTGTTTTCAACTAGTTCCTGCTGACCTGTTAACTTGTTATAGGTCTGGATGGATGCTTCATAAAGCTCACTACTGGTCAACAGATCCTTGCTGCTACTGGAAGAGACGGGAACAATAACATTTTTCCCATTGCTTTTGGAATTGTAGACAAGGAGGACACAAATTCCTGGACATGGTTTCTATACCAGCTGAAGGTAGCATTAGGTGGGGAATCTGGCCAGTTTGGACAGTACACAATCATTTCAAATAGGCAGAAGGTAATGAAATCCACTTGTGCTAGTTTTCATTTAGCCCTTTCTAGTAGTTACTTACATTTAGTTGTAGCTACTTTCTGTACACAATCATTTAGTTCTTTATAGTAGTTAATTTCATATAGATGTAGTCACTAAGTTAGTCACTAAGCTTTACTTAAATTTAGACAAGGCCTGCTGAAAGCCATAAACATAGTCTTTTCCAATTGTCCACAAAGGTTTTGCCTCAGACACATTTACCAGAACTTTCAAAATGCTGGGTTTAGAGGGCCAGAATTAAAGAAATACATGAATGAAGCAAGTTACTCATACACTGAACATGGTTATAATATTGCAATGGATGAGTTGAAGAGAGAGTGTGAGGCAGCATGGGCTTGGCTTAGTAAAATCCCAAAGCACACTTGGGCCAGACATGCCATGGACACAAATTGCAAAACAGATTTAGTAGTTAACAACTTAAGTGAGGTTTTCAACAAGTGGGTTCTAGATGTCAGGGCTACGCCAATAAGGGCCATGGTTGATGGAATTAGAACAAAGTTAATGGTCAAGTATAATACAAATAGAACCAAGACTCAGACTGTCAGATGGGAGATTTGTCCAACATATGCACAGAAATTGGAGGAAGCAAAGAAGTGGTCTAGAAACTGCCAATCATTGATGGTTGGCCCCAACTTTTACCAAGTTACTAGTGGGGAGAGAACATATGCTGTCAACCTAGCACATAGGACTTGTGGGTGTAAGAAGTGGGATATGACAACAGTTCCTTGCAATCATGCTGTTTCTGCTATACACAAGGCTAAGCTTTAGCCAGAGGACTTTGTTGATGATTTCTTCAAAAAACCTATGTACCTGGCAGCTTACAGTCCTATAATATATCCTGTACCTGGCCCTGACATGTGGCCAAGGACAGAAAGTTTGGACATTGAGGCTCCTGTTTTCAAAGAACACAAGGGCAGAGCACAGACTAAGAGGAGAAAGGGCCAATTTGAGAAGCCAGCTCCCAAAGACACTTCAAGGATGACCTCAATTACCTGCCCCAATTGTAATAAGGTGGGCCATAGGTACACCAATTGCCATGATGCTCTCAAGCCTGCACTTGCTATGAGAAAGAACAAACATCAGGTAACCACTCTACTATGAGAAAGACTAAATTTGTTGTTACTTTGTTACTTACTAATATTAAACTACTTGTTTCATTGCAGCCAAGCACCAGCTCTTACCCACCTGATAGTAGAAGTACACCAGCACCGGCAAGGACTGCAACCTCTGCTGCTGCCACTTCTGGTGGATCATCAAGGAGGGCAACATCTGCTGCCAGTCCAGCTCCAGCAAGGAGGGCAACATCTGCTGCTGCTCCACCTAGGAGGCAGCCAGCTGCTCCAGCTGCTCCCAAGGGTAAGGCAGCAGCCAGTAAATCTTCATCATCTGCTCCCAAGAGTAAGGCACCAGCTGCTCCCAAGGGTAAGGCACCAGCAACCAGATTTTCATCAGCTGCTGCAAAGGGACCAAGGTTAGCTTTCATGCCTCCAAGACCAAGTGATGGTTCCCAGAGAGTCAGGAAGCCCAGCAACAGAATGAAGGATTACTTGACTGCCACTGGTGCAGAATGGTGATGATGGTGATTTGGTTGTGTTGATGCTGTATCAAACTATGGCATTTTGGTTGTGTTGTGAAACTATGTTGTGTTGGTACTATTCTGCTACTCCAGTTATGATCCTTCTGTCAAACTTAGGAATTCTAGTAGTCCTGTGATGATCAACTGTTATGATCATTTTGTGTCAAAAACTATGGCATTCTAGTAGTACTGTGATACTCTTGTGATGATGGTGATGGTGTACTCTTCATGCTACTATACTCTTGATGATGTCATACTCTTGATGTTGTGATAGTCATGATGTTGTGATAGTCATGATACTGTGATACTCTTGATGCCTCGGCGTCGACAAAAAGCCAAAAAAACATCACTTGACCCTACTTGATGCCTCAACGTCGACAAAAAGCCAAAAACCCAAACTTGACCCTAATTGATGCCTCGGCGTCGACAAAAGGCAAAAAGCATCACTTGACCCTACTTGATGCCTCGGCGTCGACAAAAAGCCAAAAACCCAAACTTGACCCTAATTGATGCCTCGGCGTCGACAAAAAGCCAAAAGCATCACTTGACCCTACTTGATGCCTCAGCGTC
>NC_057810.1:32700771-32704194 GCF_018294505.1 Triticum aestivum
GATGCCTCGACGTCGATA
Organism: Triticum aestivum; assembly: GCF_018294505.1. Lineage (NCBI taxonomy): Eukaryota > Viridiplantae > Streptophyta > Magnoliopsida > Poales > Poaceae > Triticum > Triticum aestivum. Next base: position 32,700,790 of record NC_057810.1, read on the forward strand.
AAAAGCCAAAAACCATCACTTGACCCTACTTGATGCCTCAGCATCGACAAAAAGCCAAAAACCCAAACTTGACCCTAATTGATGCGTCAGGGTGGACAAAAAGCCAAAAGCATCACTTGACCCTACTTGATGCCTCTACGTCGACAAAAAGCCAAAATCATCAATTGCAAACATCTTACTTAAGATAACATTAACCAGCTCTAAATACCAACACATTCAACACTAGTTCAAATCCATACATAACCATAGCTTGACATTCACCACTAGTTCAAATACCACCACATTCAGCACTAGTTCAAATGCAAACATCTTAATTAAGATTACATATCCATAGTTCAGGAGTACTCATAATTAATAGAATTTAAACTACTATCATTACAGCAAATGCCAAACCACACCCTGCAAAAGGTCAGCAAACGCCAAATGATATTGCCCATTCTTTCTCTTGCACTTCTTATCCATTTATGATGGCCTTGATCCCATCCAGCTTCACATTGTTCTCTTCAACTGTCTTCTTGAGCTCATCAATGTGGATCTGCAAATTGTTCCTCTCTTCAGCTAGCTTCAACTTCACGTTCCTAATGACAGTAGCCTGAGCAGCTGCTATGTTCTTCACAGTGTCATACTTCTCCTGCAACTTCGTGGTTTCAGCATCTTTCCTTTGTATCACTGCCCTCTGCTCCTGGGCATCCATAAGTGCATTGACATCTTCAACCAACTTCTCATAGGCTGCCTGGAGTTTCTTCTTCTCTTGTGTCAGGTCATGAACAACAAATGAATGCATCAGACATTCCTCAGTCCTGTCTATCTTAGTCTGTTCATACATAGACCATAATTTGGACAGTGCATTCTCAAGGGTATTGGGCCAAGATGGATCAATCCACTCTACTAGTCCACAGTTTTTACCTTCCTGAAAAAACAATATTAACATAAATAATTACATAACAGTGACTTGCTTACAATTATAGGCTAGATTACTTTATAATAAAGAGTACTCTTATAATAAACAATGCTCGTGTGCTAACGCATGAATCTTCTGTCCTAAAATAAGCTAACATGACAGAGTTAACAAAATGACCTAACTAAACAATATTGCCAGATCCAGACTAAAACAATGCTGGTGTGCTAACCCATGCATCTTCTCTGTTAGAATAAGCTAACCTGGCAAAGTTAACAAAATGACCTAACTAAACAATGTTGACAGAACCAGACTAAACAATGCTGGCAGAGTAAATAATTAATGAATCCACTTCACAATATAATACAATGCCTGCTGGAGTACCACATTACATGTCCATAGCAAACAAATGACAGATCTATTAAGTTAATCAACAACTTCCCCAAATATACACGCCTGCCAGTGCAAACAAATGACATATATGTCATAGTTAAGTTGGAACCATACCTTCTCTGCACAAAAAAGAAACCTCCTACCAGTGTGAATCCCTTCGAAGGCAACACGCCTTTCTGCTGCCTTCCCCGTGTCCATGGCACAAAACATACATATCTGTCTCAGGGCCCTCGAAATCTGAGTCTTCGGTGCTAGCAGGAACCTAGAGTGCAAAGGAATGACAAAGATTTGGTCCATTGTTTGAAAAGAAGCCCATTCAAGAAATACCCAAATATCAAACCCTAATCCTAACTTCGAGAACTGACCTTAATGGTGCCGTTGTCGGAAGCTGAGCTCATGTACTCCCTGGTGTGCTCGCTGCTATCTGACCCATCACTCCACGACACCATGGCGCTGCGGCGGCGGCGACGGATGCGGCGACCAAGAACAGAGTGAGAGCGAGAAGAGAGCGAGCGAGTAGAGTGGAGAAGGAGTAACGGTTCGCGCTTTTGACTGCTAGGACCGAACGGCGACCGTCTAACGCCGTCTGCCGGCTGTCGGGACGGCCTGGAGTGCCGCGTAGGTGAAAAACGGGCCCGACCTGTCATAAACTCACTTAACACGGCCTGATCCGCCGATCAGTGGTTTTTGCAAAACAATTACACTAGACATGGTGCTTTCTGCAACAATTATGTATCCTAGTGTTTTTCGCAAACCTAGTCCTCAAAGTGGTGGTTTTATGCAATTTACTCCACCATGATGCAACCATCCTAGATACATAAGGCAGGACCAGAGCATTATGAAGATGTCGGATTTAGTAGCAGAAATGCACTATTGCAAACTCGGATCAACTTCTATACGCTAAGAAAAATCAGATCAACTTATTTTACAATACGGTTCTTCCATGGAACAAAATTAGCACTCCAAATTGGAAGGCTGTGGGGGCAAGTTTCACCTGTGCTTGGCAGCGGCTTGAGGAAGGGTAAGCTAGAAAAATGCACTACTGGACCGATTCCTATACGAGGCCGATCCAACAGACCCAATGTCTTGGACTCGAGAGTTTGCCGTGTGCTGTACTGAAACCGTGCATGAAGTATTTATACTGACAGTGCACGCCAGGGACGTAAGCTAGAAAAAAAAAGCTTGATGGGGTCATATCCATGGCAATGGGGTCATCTTCTATAAATCAACATTGATTACTATTAAGATAATGAAGGATTTAGTAATTTTATTGGGGTCAATTGATCCCAATGCCTACATGTCAGCTCCGTCCCTGGTGCATGCAGAGTTTGGCCTCTCGCATGGAGACCAAACTCTGCATCACTCATGGACAGATCAAACTCTGCATCACTCATGGACCCGACCAGTAACCATCTTGAGTTTGGAGGGGCCAAAAGCTAAAAAAGTTTTTATGTAAGTCCTCCTAATTTTTTTCCTTCACAATTTGGTTCAAAGCTGGGGGAGGGGGAGGGGGGGGGGGCACTGCCCCCCAACACAACACATGGCTCCGCCATTGGGCAGATTTAAAAAAAAAGGCAAACGATTTGCCATTTCATTGATTAAGAAGGAAGTTTCAAACAAATGCCTCAAAGCAGCTAAAAGGAAAAACAATAAGGGGTCTACTCTCGCGGCATTACAACACTCATGTGCTTCGCACCAGCCATCGCCCAAAGAGACACCTTCAGTTTGATCTTACCGATAAGAACCGTGGAAGGGATGACCGTGTTTCTGAAGACCCTGGCATTACGCCCCGTCCATACTCCCATGAGATAAGTATCATCAGGGAGGCGAGCGCCTTAGGGGATCCAAGGCGAATCTGAAGGTTGTTGTTCCACCATGCTCTCACCGAAGTTACTGTTTGCCAAGCCGCCGTAGAGATGTGATGCATTCCAAGCCACAGAAGAATATGATTCCAAATGCGGGTGGTGTAGCGGCATTGGAAAAGGAGATGGGCGGCCGACTCTTGGCATTGCTTACAAAGAGGACAGAGACCACAGTTTGGCCAACCGCGACGTATCAGTCGATCCGATATCCAAATCCTATTTTGAAGGACAAGCCACACAAAGAACTTGCAC
>NC_057810.1:32704475-32710127 GCF_018294505.1 Triticum aestivum
AAGTGAGTCCCTCGAACTGAGACCTGTAGGCTGAGGAAGTAGAGTACACCCATCCTTGGTGAACTTTCAAACGATGGAATCTTCTATGTCATCCATCAAAGAGGTCATGGAAATCTTCTCCCAGAGGTTAGCAAACTGCTGAACATGTGCGAGCGACAAGCCATTGGAGGTGTCAATAAGAGAAATCCAGTTGTTGGCAAGGGCTTGCTGGACGGAGGAATTCTTGTTGCGTGAAATGGCAAAGATGCTCGGTGCTAAGTCACGGGGGCACAAACCGTTTAACCATGGCGAGTTCGAGAATCTTGTTGTGCGCCCATTTCCCACAGTAACCGTTGTAGCAACAGCAAAGAAGATACGGTCGTCTCCAGTGCATGGAGATCCCAAGCATATCCAAGGCTTGCTTTTGTCCACCCACTCAAACCAAAGCCATCGAAGATGGAGGGCCTTAGCGAATTTGTCCAGGTTGAGCACACCTAGGCCACCAAATTGTTTAGGCTTGCAGATGAAATCCCAGTTAATCTTGCATTTTCACTTTGTCTATACCCGCCCAAAGCTATGCACGCCGAAGGCTGTCAATAGCATTCAGCACCTCCACGGGGATGTCGAGAGGCGTGAGGTGATAAATCGTGATGGCCGTGAGGACCGCTTTGACAAGAACCATACGCCGAGCACTGGCAATGTGTCTTCCCTACCAAGGGGGAGCTTGCCAACAACCTTGTCAATGAGGTGTTGGAAGTGAATATTTTTGAGATGCTTGAACGATAGCGGAAGACCAAGGTATCACATTGGGAAAGCAGAGCGCACCGCCGGGAAGGCTTGTAGAATGTCGTCCAGATTTATGTTGTCACATCAGATGGGAGCCACCATACTTTTAGCACAGTTAGTAACCAGACCAGTCACTTCTCCGAAAGCGGTCAAGGAGGAAGCAGGAAAATGGACGTCCTCCCTCATGGGTCTAACAAAAATGGCAGCATCGTCTGCGTATAAAGACGTCCTGATGGTCGGCGCTCTTCCACCTATAGGGTGGAGATGCCCCTGTGAGGTGGCCTTGTTGAGAAGGTGATGCAGAGGCTCGATAGCCAGGACAAAGAGGAGCGGGGATAGCGGATCCCCCTTCCAGAGGCCACAACCGTGCTTCATTGGGTCACCCACCACCCCATTGATCAAAACCCTCGAGGTGGCCGTGGAGAGGAGTGCTGAAATCCAATCTTGAAATCTGGCCGGGAACCCGAGGTGTCTCAACAGGTCCATAAGGAAGTCCCATCTCACTGAGTCGAAAGACTTCTTGATGTCAAGTTTGAACAGCAAGGTCGGTGTACCATTTCTGTGGAGCTTCCTTGCCAAGTTTCTGACATACATGAAGTTGTCGTGGATACTTATTTTCTTTATGAATGCGCTTTGGGCAGGGGATACAAGATTGTTCATATGATGAGCTAGGCATGTAGCCCACACCTTGGTGATGATGTTCGCAATGGCGTGGATGAGGCTAATTGGACGAAAGTCTGAGATGCTCTCTGCCCCCTCTTTCTTAGGTATGAAAGCAATGTTGGCCGAGTTGAGCCAATGAAGATTGAACGTGTGCAAGTTTGGAAAGTGTCTCATAGCAGTCATGATGTCATCCTTGATGATCTCCCAACATTCCTTGAAGAAGGCTCCAAAGAAGCCACCGGGGCCCGGGGCTTTATCATGGGGTAGATAAAAAATCGCCTTCCTGACCTCCTCCTTCATGAAGGCCGGCCCAAGCACGGAAAGGTCGCCAGCAAGCACCGGAATGTTATTCTAGTTGATGCCCTTGCAGCGTGGCGGGCCACGCTTCATGACCTCGGCAAAGTGGTTTTGGATGATGGACTTTTTGTGATCATGATCAACTACCCAGCCGTTGTTGTGCTTGAGCAGGTTGATGAAGTTCTTCCTTCTTCTGTGGTTGACTTGCAAGTGAAAGAAGCGGGTGTTTGCATCACCTTCTTTGAGATTGGTGATTCTCGAATTTTGCCTCTTTCGAGCACGTTCCATGACGGCCAGGGCGACAACCTTCCTCTTGAGCCTCGTACGCACAGAATGGTGGTTGATGATATCAAGAATGGAACCCGAGGAATTATATAGTGACATGGTCAGCGAGATTGAATGGCGATACAAGTGAGAACGGTGTTTTGGCTCCTAGGTGTATATGCACCCATTATCGAAATACATATTTCAAAAAATTGAAAAATTCGGAACAAAAATCCCACGTGTATATCCAGACATTTTATGTGCGTGCACAAGGTTTCCGTGAAAAACGACATTTTGTGGCTTGTGTAAAAAAAGATAAAGAAATGCCTCATGAATAGTTAGAATGAAGCATCAGAAATTGTCTTTTTTACACAAGCCACAAGAAACATCGTTTTTCACCGAAACCTTGTGCACGCACATAAAATATCCGGATATACACGTGGGATTTTTGTTCCGAATTTTTTAACTTTTCGAAATGTGTATTTCGATAATGGGTGCATATGCACCTAGGAGCCAAAGGCAATTACCGGATACAAGTCCTTTACGACCTGCACCTTTATTCATGAGCTGCGTAATTTAAACTATAAAGCCATGATTATCAAATTTTGCCACGATTATCTTCGCTGCTCGTGTTTTTATCATTGCACCACATATTCTATGTACATAGAGATTCAAGTTAGCCTCAATGGAGTGGTTAACTGACTGCCTGACAGTTTCGGACTGTCTTCATTTTTCAAAGTACTCTCAAAGGTTTTTCTTCATATCACACCATATAAGGCCAGCAGCTGTTCATGTGCAGCTCTCCAAGGTTTTTCTTCATATCACAAATGAGAGACAGAATGGATACTAAGTGTGCAACAATATCCACAAATAAAACTCTAGTTCTCACAACAGAAACTCAAAAGTTGATGCACAAAAAATGTCATCGGACGAGTACTCTCAAAATGAGGAACAAAAATAAATTAGCATTGCATAGAAACAATTTTGATATTAAGTGTGCAACAATATCCACAAATAAAACTCTAGTTCTCACAACAGAAACTCAAAAGTTGATGCACAAAAAATGCCATCGGACGAGTACTCTCAAAATGAGGAACAAAAATAAATTAGCATTGCATAGAAACAATTTTGCGGGGCATGATGGTTGTTGCAGCTTGCGAGCATATATCCGCAAATAAAGCTAAACCGCTGATGAGAAGCTACTGGGCAAGTAATGTTTGTGAGCGCGATGAAGGAATCTCACACACACGTCTACTATTTTGTTAGGACAAGGAATTTTGTTCTGAGAAAACCAAACACTGCAGAGAAGCCATCATGGCTAGATCAACATCATATAAAGAAAATATAAAGGAATACCTAAAATAAATTTGCTTCAATATCCCAGCTTAGCTTACAGAAGGCGCAACATATGTAGCATGTTTCCCAAGAATCCCATGAAGGCACAAAAGAACTTTTCTCTTAAACTCCAGTAATCACTGATCTATTTTAAGAGAAGAAAGTGATAAGAAAGTGATTTTTCAACAGAATTATTTAAGCTCAGTCCCGATGCTCTGAAAACATAAGAACTCATGTCATAAATATGCTGGTGTGGTAAAGGAAATATTGATAAAATACCTCTGGCTCTGTCTCTGTCTCTGAAGAGTAGCTGAAGCATATGAAAAAATGGCTGATATTGCACCTTACTGTGGCCCTAAGTCACAATTAAGTTTTCAAAGCCAAAGCATGAGAAAACAGCAGACCAAAAAATCTAGCTTGCAAATTTAAAATATGGTTTGACAAAAGGCATATTACTTATTTCATGATATCAAACAACTTTCTCTTGAGTTAAGGCAGATAACTTTTAAGCTATGCCACTAAAGAATAGGGACACCTAACAGAATATAGTCAGCTTCTGATGTTCATCCATATATGAATGTTTGCAACAGAACCCTGAACATGACTCTGCAGCAGATACAGATGTCCCTGGATAGTATCTGGCTGCCACAAATTCGAAGAAAAGGCTGATTATTCATATCCTCGCCGATAAAGATACATGTAGTATAATATTCTTCAGCGGCAGGCTTCCTACTGTGATGTGCATTCTACTTCTCCACTGATTTTTCCTTTTTTGTATGGGCAAACCTAGCCCTGTTTCACTGAACCATGCAACTAAAAACACCAAACCGGAGTTTACAATCAAAGACAGAAGATTGCATTATGGCACTTGAGCAGAAACCAATACAATTAATCAGGCATTGGTGCGCCAGTGTTCTATTCACGAGACCATTTATAGAAGCCAACAAAATTATGCAAGACAAAGTATGTGGAGGCACATGGATATTTTCCATCTTCTGTAAGTAAATGAGATGTCGACAAACAATCTAGGTGCTTCACAGTACTAAACTGCTAATGGATGACTGACTGAATGTAGGTCTGAAATAAAAAGCTGAGTACCCCAAAAATGGAGCGATAAAGGAATTAGCATTGCATAGAAACAATTTGTGGGACACGATGGTTGCTGCAGCTCACAAGCATATATAACTGCAAACAAAGCTAAGCTGCTAAGAAGCTTGTGGGCAACTAATGTATGTGAAACCGACAAAGGGAACAGAGGAGCTATCATGGCTGTATCAATATCATGTTAAGAAAGTGTAATGGAATACCTAGAGAATAATTACGCCCAGCTTAGCTTACATAAGGCACCACATATGTTGCATGTTTCCCTTGAACCCCGTGAAGGGCTTTGCCACATCATCCGGAAACAATAAAAGGAATGTTTCTCTTGAACTTCAGTAACCACCAATGTATTTAGGATAATAAGAAAGTGTTTTTTCAACAGAATTAGTTAAGCCCAGACAGAGTGCTCTGAAACCATAAGAACTCATGCCATACAGACGCGGGTGTGGTAAAGGAAATTATTGATAAAATAGAGATTGCACCTTCTATTAATTATGGCCCTAAGTCCTGATGAAAAATGAAAAGACAGAGCCTGAGAAACAAAAATCCAGTTTGCAAATTGCAAATTTAGAATATGGTTTGACAAAAAGCATGTTGCTTATTTCATGATATCGAACAACTTTGATTTGAGTCATACAAGGCAGATAGTTTTGAACTTGGCAAAATGATTTTCTGAATCTACAGTTCATCGACATTTTTGTTGCGAAAAGATAGATGCAGTTTTGTGAACAGCTGTAATATCACATATGCAAGCACTAAATGGTAGACCCTGACAAGACCAGTTCATGCCATCTTCACTGGCTTAGTTCCACAATTAATCACAGATGTTAATGGTTTAGACTAATCTACTGGTCATGCTTTAGCAGGTTACATTATCAAATTTGGAAGAAGAAAACCCAGCGAAAGTAAGGCCATCTACAGCCTACAGGACTTGGGAACAAAGATAATCCATCATTAAGATTTAAGAATAAGGTGACAGAAACCAACATGCATAATAAGCATACAAAAAATCATAATCTAATGATTGAAGACTGAACTGCCATTTTAGAGAGGATAACAAGCGTCTGTTTTGGCGAACAACACAGGAAGGGGACTAACCAGTTTACTGCACAGAATGTAAACTTTGCTGTGCCATACAGAGTTACACATTTTAACAGCAGGATCCTGGTTCAATGAAATATGAACCTACTGGGTACTTCTCCTCGGCAAGCAGCCGCATAGTCTTCA
>NC_057810.1:32710272-32712436 GCF_018294505.1 Triticum aestivum
CAAGGTGCGGCGCAACTTCAATGTGAGGGCGCACGAACTTGTCCACAAAAACATTCTCGGTCAAATCGACTGCAGAGATGTAGCTCCGATCGCGATCTAGCAACCCATTTGCCTTGACAAACTTTAGAACGTAGTGCCGGGGCCTGAGCCGGCCCTCCAGGCTGTAAGTGAGCATTATCGGGCGATGAGCAATGAGCGTGGGTTCCAACCCCACCTCAGACACCAGGAACTCTGACTTGCTCTGCAGCATGTCCTTTGACCTCCACAGCAGCAGCGGAGCTTTAGACACAGCAATGCTCGCTTCGGCATCAGACCACCTGAGCGTATTCTTCAAGTAGTCCACTTTGCCGGCAATCTTCTCCTCGTTGAGAAACGCGACAGCCCGTAGCGCTTGCCTGAACATCCCAGCGCCACGAGGTACACCTAATCTTTCAGCACATGCCACCATTGCGCGGACGCGTTCCGGGTTGGTGGTCAGCATCCTCGGCACAGCGATACACAGCTTGGCAATATCACAAGCACCTAGCCCGCACTCCCTCAGGAAGGCAACATTGGGCTTGACCAACTTATCAAGGTCCGACGACAGAAGGCGGGATGAGCGCTTGAGCAGCCGGAGGAAGCTGTGGAAGGAGCCGAAGAGGGGCAGGAAGTAGTGCAGCCTGGAGACTATGGCTCTACGCCGGAAGCGGTCCGGGGTGAGGGAGACGAGGCGGGCGATCTCAGGAGGCGAGAGACCTAGGCCAGTGAGCTCGACGACCTTAGGGGCCAGTGTTTGGTCCACTTTGGTGCAGAGTAACAGCGGATCTTTGCCGACGACGGCGGCGACGTCGGCGCCGGAGAGGCCGAGGCCGGAGAGGAAGGCGAGGACGGCGTTCGGCTTGTCGGGGGTCTTGAGGTGGGCGAGCTTCTTGGAGGCCTTGAGGGCTTGGACCCGGGTGAGGCCGCAGGTGGCGACGAGGTACTCTTCCACGGCGAAGCCACAGGGATTTGGGGAAATGGGGGCCGACGCAGTGGCCGAGAGGAGACGGCGGAGTGGGGAGGTAGCAGAGTTGGAGGGTGAAGAGAGGAGATGGGAAACGACGCACTCTCGGAGGCGGAGCATGGCGCAGGAGCGGCGGCGACGGCGGACGGCGGCGGCGGAGATGTGTTCGATGGATTGCAAATGGTACTGCGTGTCGTCGTCGGAGTGAATGGGTTGTCGTCTTTTTGGTGATTGGACCAGAGTTTGATGGGCCTGCGTGTGAATGGGTTCGTATCCACATTTTTTTATCTGTCATCCATTTTTCTGGTTCGCTTTATATTTATATTTTCATTTTCCTTTATTTTATGTGAAATATGTTTTCTTGCATTTTTTTGTTTTGTTTCTGCAAATAATTTCATTTTAGGATTTTTCACTATATACAATGTACTATCTTTTTCTTTACCGCTTGCTACATAAATGGATATTTTTCCTTCTAGTATGTATGTGATAATAGATAACGGACGCGTATATCTGGCCGAGTTTACTGTTTTTTTAAATGTCGTGGATAAAAAAATACATATCCATGGTATTATAAAAAATACCATGTACCTGAAGGAAGACATCTTGTAATAATAAAAAATACCATTTCTTAATATAAAAATCTCATCTCTTTAAAATAAAAATGTCATCTCTTAATATAAAAATTTAATCTCTTTAAAATAAAAAATCCCATCTATTAATAATTTAAAGCGACATCTCTTAATAAATAAAAAATGTCATCTCTTAATCCAAAACGCCATCTCTTTAACATAAAAAAAATGCTATCTCTTAAAAACGTCATCTCTTTCCTCAGTAACAGGCCAGGCGAACCAGTTCTGTGCACAAGTATAGCAGAAAATTCACATCACACTAATTAGGTTCATTTTTCTTTTATTTGAGAGATGGGTAGTTGGACTTTCTAAGTAAAACATAAGTCTAATCCTAGTGAAAAAAATCAAGCTATCTTAACCTCCAATTTAAATCAAGTAAAACCTGTTTATGGAAAGTTATGAATCTGAACAGTAGAGTGATTTTTTCCTAGTGGCAATATGCTTAGAGATATCCATCATATTTGAACCAAATATCCAATTCATTCGTCTCCATGTAAATATAAAGTACTGATCAATACAAGCATGTACATCTTGCCAAAGTTTTTCATTTTTC
>NC_057810.1:32712446-32715628 GCF_018294505.1 Triticum aestivum
AACATAATATAAGCTTGCACAAGTAAAGGTAAGAGATAACCAAGAGTAGATCCGGTGGAGACGAGGATGTGTTACCGAAGTTCCTTCCCTTGAGAGGAAGTATGTCTCCGTTGGAGTGGTGTGGAGGCACAATGCTCCCCCAAAAGCCACTAGGACCACCGTATTCTCCTCACGCCCTCACACAATGCGAGATGTCGTGATTCCACTATTGGTGCCCTTGAAGGCGGCGACCGAACCTTTACAAACAAGGTTGGGGCTCTCTCGACAACCGAATTGGAGGTTCCCAACGAAACCACGGAGCTTCACCACAATGGAATATGGCTCCGAGGTGACCTCAACCGTCTAGTGTGCTCAAACACCCTAGAGTAACAAGATCCGCAAGGGATTAGTGGGGGGGGGGAATCAAATTTCTCTTGGTTGAAGTGTAGATCGGGGCCTTTTCAACCAATCCCTAGAAAAGCAACAAATTTGGTTGGCTAGGGAGAAAAATCGGGCAAAAATGAGCTTTTGAATGGTAATGGAGTTTTGAGGGGAAGAGGTCAATTCTAGGAAGAAGAAGACCCCTCCTTTATATAGGGGAGCAAGAATCCAACCATTTTCTACCCAGGCCCGCAGCTAAGCGGTACTACTGCTCCTAGGAGGTACTACCGCTTAGGCGGTACTACTCCACACAAGTCTAAAAATACACAGAGTGCATCAACGGTAGTGCCGTAGGAGCGGTACTACTGCTGACCCAGGCGGTACTACCACCTGGGGTTTTAGACCTGAGAAGGCAGCCGTGGTAGAGGGTGCCGGGGGCGGTAGTACCGTGCGAAGCGGTACTACCGTTCTAGTGCCGCTCTACAACCGCTTGGGGCAAAGTGGGTACCGAACCTTGCACAGAGGAAAACCCCGCAAGCGGTAGTGGAGACGGTAGTACAGGCGGTACTACCGCGCTACTACTACCGTTAAAAACAAACCGATAACAGAATGTTGCACGCTCGGGGAAACCCTAAGCCGTAGTGCCACGGAAGTACCCAGCGGTACTACCGTGGGCATTAGCGGTACTACCGCTGGCAAGATGCAGATAACACCACAGAAAATATTGGAAAAGCTCCAGAGAAGGGAAAGGAGGTTGTGGGTGCATATGGGGTTGTGTACGTGTTGATTCACCCATACCTTTCTAAAACGGACCCCCTCTTAATAGTACGGCTTCCCTATGACTCAAATCCACGGAAAAGAAACGTAGAGAACTATCATCTTCGATAGGCTTCGAGGGGCATCGAATCATCAAGTGCCTAGACATGAGATATCTGAAATGCTCAATGCATACACGATTAGTCCACAAAAGCATTGTCATCAATCACCAAAACCACTTAGGGAGACATATGCCCTTACAATCTCCCCCTTTTTGGTGGATTTATGACAATACGGGATTTGCACATAGAGATATATAATAAGCATAAGCAAACCCAAAATCTATAAAATATAGACAGGACCCCCCTAGATGTGTGCATTTTATAGATGTGCTTTGGACTGCACAACACACCCACTAGGATCAACCCGCCCCCCTATATTTTATAGACAAGGCAATTCTAGCAACAAAAAAAGGGACACTAAGCATGAGAAATAATAAGACAAGCATAATCTCACACAAAGGGACACAATAAGGATAACCAGGGTAGCATAGCATATGTCTTACACCATATGATAGAGTCTCACACAAAACCAAAGCGAACGAAGGAAAAGAGTTCACAAGCAAAAACACACAGAAGCAACAAGAACCAATCTTGTGACTCAACAACACCATACAGAAAGACAAATCCCCGGTCCTAAACCTCTCCCCTTTGGCATCAAGACACCAAAAGAGGCAAAGAGTGACCTAACGCAACTCCAGATGGCACTAGTTTCCTCCCATGGGCTTGCTAGACTCCTCATAAGCAGACCCATCAGCAGACTCCTCCTCAGACTCGTCGGTCTCCTCCTCGATCTCTTGATCCTGAGATGGAGCAGATGTAGCAGCATTGGACTCATCCGAGTCCGTCCAGTGAGAGTGCAAAGAAATCCACTTGTCCTTCGGAGTGATACGGTCCTTAGAGCCATCCTGAACTAGGATCTCAAGCTTCCTCATGATAGTATTCCTCTCCCGACGAGCCTTCTTGGCATCCACATGTGCCAAGTACATCTTGTGCTGAACATCGGTCTGAAGGCAAAAGAGCTTCTTCACTTTGTGCTTGAGCTTAGCCCCCCAACCTGACTGACCAGAGGAATGCACTGTGCGGGGAGCAAGACCATCATCATCGCCCTGATCCTCTCCAGAAGCAGACGACACTGGCGCTTCAGGACAAGTAGTAGAGGCCCAAGGCTCCTTCTGACGCAAGTTGAGTACGTCATGAGGAGTCAAGGGTCCGGTCTCAAGAGGCACACCAGGGAAAGTGGAGCTCTAGGTAGACTGAATCAACTTAAAGATGAATGGAGCATAAATTAGGCAATGGTCTCCATAGGTAGCATTCACTAGCTCGTTCCACATGACATGAGAGACATCCAAAACCACATTTCTGCCCTTCTTAGAGTGGCACAACAGGAGCATATCCACAAGGTACCCATGCACCATGTCCAAGTTGCCAATGCGAGGAAAGAGAGTGTGCCGGAAGATGCGGTCCATAATGTCAAAGAATGGCTTCAACTCCTTCATGACTCCTTTCGCTGTCCTAGTGATAATCATATGAGGCAGCAGCTCATCCTTGTGAGTAAGCCCCCCTCATGGCGAGCACGAAGGCCAAGAGGCTTCCTCAGCCCCTCGTCAGGATATCCTAGAAGCGACATAAAGGCACTCCAAGTGGCGCGCAACTGCCTGCCCTTGGTCATCCAGATCAAAGTGTGCTCTGGGTTTGTGCCATACCATATGGTGGCAAAAACCTAAGCAACCAACTCTGCATCGAAATCATAGTTGAAGGTCATGAGGGTCACGATGTTGAGCTGATCATAGAGGGCACGAGCTTCTCCAAAGTATGCCTAGTACTTCTCCATGTGATCCAAGTTGGTTGACTTGGTCTTCACAAACATGTTCTTCCTTCCCTTGATCCGATCAACTAGATATTGGTCCTTGTCCCAGAATGGTGATCCAACAAGAGAAGGATCCTGAGAAAGGATGTAGGGTTTTGCTCATGGTATTGCGAATACTCATTTTGCTTCAATTCGGC
>NC_057810.1:32715638-32718623 GCF_018294505.1 Triticum aestivum
CAAGGTGCGGCGCAACTTCAATGTGAGGGCGCACGAACTTGTCCACAAAAACATTCTCGGTCAAATCGACTGCAGAGATGTAGCTCCGATCGCGATCTAGCAACCCATTTGCCTTGACAAACTTTAGAACGTAGTGCCGGGGCCTGAGCCGGCCCTCCAGGCTGTAAGTGAGCATTATCGGGCGATGAGCAATGAGCGTGGGTTCCAACCCCACCTCAGACACCAGGAACTCTGACTTGCTCTGCAGCATGTCCTTTGACCTCCACAGCAGCAGCGGAGCTTTAGACACAGCAATGCTCGCTTCGGCATCAGACCACCTGAGCGTATTCTTCAAGTAGTCCACTTTGCCGGCAATCTTCTCCTCGTTGAGAAACGCGACAGCCCGTAGCGCTTGCCTGAACATCCCAGCGCCACGAGGTACACCTAATCTTTCAGCACATGCCACCATTGCGCGGACGCGTTCCGGGTTGGTGGTCAGCATCCTCGGCACAGCGATACACAGCTTGGCAATATCACAAGCACCTAGCCCGCACTCCCTCAGGAAGGCAACATTGGGCTTGACCAACTTATCAAGGTCCGACGACAGAAGGCGGGATGAGCGCTTGAGCAGCCGGAGGAAGCTGTGGAAGGAGCCGAAGAGGGGCAGGAAGTAGTGCAGCCTGGAGACTATGGCTCTACGCCGGAAGCGGTCCGGGGTGAGGGAGACGAGGCGGGCGATCTCAGGAGGCGAGAGACCTAGGCCAGTGAGCTCGACGACCTTAGGGGCCAGTGTTTGGTCCACTTTGGTGCAGAGTAACAGCGGATCTTTGCCGACGACGGCGGCGACGTCGGCGCCGGAGAGGCCGAGGCCGGAGAGGAAGGCGAGGACGGCGTTCGGCTTGTCGGGGGTCTTGAGGTGGGCGAGCTTCTTGGAGGCCTTGAGGGCTTGGACCCGGGTGAGGCCGCAGGTGGCGACGAGGTACTCTTCCACGGCGAAGCCACAGGGATTTGGGGAAATGGGGGCCGACGCAGTGGCCGAGAGGAGACGGCGGAGTGGGGAGGTAGCAGAGTTGGAGGGTGAAGAGAGGAGATGGGAAACGACGCACTCTCGGAGGCGGAGCATGGCGCAGGAGCGGCGGCGACGGCGGACGGCGGCGGCGGAGATGTGTTCGATGGATTGCAAATGGTACTGCGTGTCGTCGTCGGAGTGAATGGGTTGTCGTCTTTTTGGTGATTGGACCAGAGTTTGATGGGCCTGCGTGTGAATGGGTTCGTATCCACATTTTTTTATCTGTCATCCATTTTTCTGGTTCGCTTTATATTTATATTTTCATTTTCCTTTATTTTATGTGAAATATGTTTTCTTGCATTTTTTTGTTTTGTTTCTGCAAATAATTTCATTTTAGGATTTTTCACTATATACAATGTACTATCTTTTTCTTTACCGCTTGCTACATAAATGGATATTTTTCCTTCTAGTATGTATGTGATAATAGATAACGGACGCGTATATCTGGCCGAGTTTACTGTTTTTTTAAATGTCGTGGATAAAAAAATACATATCCATGGTATTATAAAAAATACCATGTACCTGAAGGAAGACATCTTGTAATAATAAAAAATACCATTTCTTAATATAAAAATCTCATCTCTTTAAAATAAAAATGTCATCTCTTAATATAAAAATTTAATCTCTTTAAAATAAAAAATCCCATCTATTAATAATTTAAAGCGACATCTCTTAATAAATAAAAAATGTCATCTCTTAATCCAAAACGCCATCTCTTTAACATAAAAAAAATGCTATCTCTTAAAAACGTCATCTCTTTCCTCAGTAACAGGCCAGGCGAACCAGTTCTGTGCACAAGTATAGCAGAAAATTCACATCACACTAATTAGGTTCATTTTTCTTTTATTTGAGAGATGGGTAGTTGGACTTTCTAAGTAAAACATAAGTCTAATCCTAGTGAAAAAAATCAAGCTATCTTAACCTCCAATTTAAATCAAGTAAAACCTGTTTATGGAAAGTTATGAATCTGAACAGTAGAGTGATTTTTTCCTAGTGGCAATATGCTTAGAGATATCCATCATATTTGAACCAAATATCCAATTCATTCGTCTCCATGTAAATATAAAGTACTGATCAATACAAGCATGTACATCTTGCCAAAGTTTTTCATTTTTCCCCTCTGAAAGGATCGATATGGTTGACTAGAGGGGGAGGGGGGGTGAATAGACAACTAACAATTTTTAGCTTTTCTTGACCAAAGTAAACTTAGCATCGAAGTAGGTTGTCTAGATGTGCAATTAGGTGAACAACCTATATGATGCAACAACAACAAGTACACAAGCAAGCAATGAATACAACATAATATAAGCTTGCACAAGTAAAGGTAAGAGATAACCAAGAGTAGATCCGGTGGAGACGAGGATGTGTTACCGAAGTTCCTTCCCTTGAGAGGAAGTATGTCTCCGTTGGAGTGGTGTGGAGGCACAATGCTCCCCCAAAAGCCACTAGGACCACCGTATTCTCCTCACGCCCTCACACAATGCGAGATGTCGTGATTCCACTATTGGTGCCCTTGAAGGCGGCGACCGAACCTTTACAAACAAGGTTGGGGCTCTCTCGACAACCGAATTGGAGGTTCCCAACGAAACCACGGAGCTTCACCACAATGGAATATGGCTCCGAGGTGACCTCAACCGTCTAGTGTGCTCAAACACCCTAGAGTAACAAGATCCGCAAGGGATTAGTGGGGGGGGGGAATCAAATTTCTCTTGGTTGAAGTGTAGATCGGGGCCTTTTCAACCAATCCCTAGAAAAGCAACAAATTTGGTTGGCTAGGGAGAAAAATCGGGCAAAAATGAGCTTTTGAATGGTAATGGAGTTTTGAGGGGAAGAGGTCAATTCTAGGAAGAAGAAGACCCCTCCTTTATATAGGGGAGCAAGAATCCAACCATTTTCTACCCAGGCCCGCAGCTAAGCGGTACTACTGCTCCTAGGAG
>NC_057810.1:32718652-32720787 GCF_018294505.1 Triticum aestivum
TACCGCTGGCAAGATGCAGATAACACCACAGAAAATATTGGAAAAGCTCCAGAGAAGGGAAAGGAGGTTGTGGGTGCATATGGGGTTGTGTACGTGTTGATTCACCCATACCTTTCTAAAACGGACCCCCTCTTAATAGTACGGCTTCCCTATGACTCAAATCCACGGAAAAGAAACGTAGAGAACTATCATCTTCGATAGGCTTCGAGGGGCATCGAATCATCAAGTGCCTAGACATGAGATATCTGAAATGCTCAATGCATACACGATTAGTCCACAAAAGCATTGTCATCAATCACCAAAACCACTTAGGGAGACATATGCCCTTACAATCTCCCCCTTTTTGGTGGATTTATGACAATACGGGATTTGCACATAGAGATATATAATAAGCATAAGCAAACCCAAAATCTATAAAATATAGACAGGACCCCCCTAGATGTGTGCATTTTATAGATGTGCTTTGGACTGCACAACACACCCACTAGGATCAACCCGCCCCCCTATATTTTATAGACAAGGCAATTCTAGCAACAAAAAAAGGGACACTAAGCATGAGAAATAATAAGACAAGCATAATCTCACACAAAGGGACACAATAAGGATAACCAGGGTAGCATAGCATATGTCTTACACCATATGATAGAGTCTCACACAAAACCAAAGCGAACGAAGGAAAAGAGTTCACAAGCAAAAACACACAGAAGCAACAAGAACCAATCTTGTGACTCAACAACACCATACAGAAAGACAAATCCCCGGTCCTAAACCTCTCCCCTTTGGCATCAAGACACCAAAAGAGGCAAAGAGTGACCTAACGCAACTCCAGATGGCACTAGTTTCCTCCCATGGGCTTGCTAGACTCCTCATAAGCAGACCCATCAGCAGACTCCTCCTCAGACTCGTCGGTCTCCTCCTCGATCTCTTGATCCTGAGATGGAGCAGATGTAGCAGCATTGGACTCATCCGAGTCCGTCCAGTGAGAGTGCAAAGAAATCCACTTGTCCTTCGGAGTGATACGGTCCTTAGAGCCATCCTGAACTAGGATCTCAAGCTTCCTCATGATAGTATTCCTCTCCCGACGAGCCTTCTTGGCATCCACATGTGCCAAGTACATCTTGTGCTGAACATCGGTCTGAAGGCAAAAGAGCTTCTTCACTTTGTGCTTGAGCTTAGCCCCCCAACCTGACTGACCAGAGGAATGCACTGTGCGGGGAGCAAGACCATCATCATCGCCCTGATCCTCTCCAGAAGCAGACGACACTGGCGCTTCAGGACAAGTAGTAGAGGCCCAAGGCTCCTTCTGACGCAAGTTGAGTACGTCATGAGGAGTCAAGGGTCCGGTCTCAAGAGGCACACCAGGGAAAGTGGAGCTCTAGGTAGACTGAATCAACTTAAAGATGAATGGAGCATAAATTAGGCAATGGTCTCCATAGGTAGCATTCACTAGCTCGTTCCACATGACATGAGAGACATCCAAAACCACATTTCTGCCCTTCTTAGAGTGGCACAACAGGAGCATATCCACAAGGTACCCATGCACCATGTCCAAGTTGCCAATGCGAGGAAAGAGAGTGTGCCGGAAGATGCGGTCCATAATGTCAAAGAATGGCTTCAACTCCTTCATGACTCCTTTCGCTGTCCTAGTGATAATCATATGAGGCAGCAGCTCATCCTTGTGAGTAAGCCCCCCTCATGGCGAGCACGAAGGCCAAGAGGCTTCCTCAGCCCCTCGTCAGGATATCCTAGAAGCGACATAAAGGCACTCCAAGTGGCGCGCAACTGCCTGCCCTTGGTCATCCAGATCAAAGTGTGCTCTGGGTTTGTGCCATACCATATGGTGGCAAAAACCTAAGCAACCAACTCTGCATCGAAATCATAGTTGAAGGTCATGAGGGTCACGATGTTGAGCTGATCATAGAGGGCACGAGCTTCTCCAAAGTATGCCTAGTACTTCTCCATGTGATCCAAGTTGGTTGACTTGGTCTTCACAAACATGTTCTTCCTTCCCTTGATCCGATCAACTAGATATTGGTCCTTGTCCCAGAATGGTGATCCAACAAGAGAAGGATCCTGAGAAAGGATGTAGGGTTTTGCTCATGGTATTGCGAATACTCATTTTGCTTCAATTCGGC
>NC_057810.1:32720848-32721477 GCF_018294505.1 Triticum aestivum
GCCATCTTGACTGGTTCCTTCTTCTTCTTGCAAGCAGCGGTTGACATGACATTTGATTTGCCCTTGTTCCTGGCAGCCTGACAACGAGCAAGCAACCGTGTGGGGGCAACCTCTTCTTCATCTTAGGAATACACAACTCTAGCATGATAGGTGCACCCACGCTTGGATGGGGGATTCACATTCTTGCGACGAACCTTGGAGCTACTACCACCTAGAGAGGCACAAAACCGCAAGGGAAAGCATGAATACAAACGATGCATAAGCCAGGGAGAAACAAAAGTGAGAACGGAAGGCTCAGGGAGCATTCTGAAATTTGCGGACTAGAGCGGTAGTACCGCGGAACTAGGACAACTAGGACGGTAGTACCACCAGAGTGGTAGTACCGCTGCACAGGAGCGGTAGTACCGCTCTAGGAACAGACGCATGGAACCCCCAGATCCGGTAGTACCAGAGGTCACAAATTCAAAAATGCTCCTCTAAATCTTTAATCCTTCTATCTAGCAGTCATTCAACGTCCTACTCAAGCCCCGATTTAGCCAAAAATCGAGAAACCACCATGCATTGCCCTAGAAACCTATATTCAAAGGAGAGAACTATATGAGCAACGAACGAGGGCAATACCGGGTTCC
>NC_057810.1:32721601-32722083 GCF_018294505.1 Triticum aestivum
TGGCGAGAGGAGGTGGTGGGGAATGATTCCACCAGTCGGAATCGTTGAAGACGGCACAGAATCGGCCAGCCGGAGCGGCGGTCGGGGCTGTTCTTGGTTGCCTGAGAGAGAGAGAGAGACGTGAGAAGGGAGAATCAAAGGGTATGGGGGAGTTAGAACTCCCCCTGCTCGATACTTACCCCCTCGGCGTCCCGCTAAGCGGTAGTACCACTATGGGTAGCGGTAGTACCGCCCAGGTATTACATCCGGGCAGGAGGCCCAGTAGTACCGCTCAAGCGGTAATACAGCTAGATGGAACCGTAGTACCGCCGGTAGGGAGACAGAATAGCCCAGAAATAAGAGTGGATTATGCAAGACTAGGGTGGTTGAAGCATAAAGATAGGCTTGGGACGGAGACTCAAATGGACAGCGAAGGGAAGAGATACTCCAAGTTCGAAAAACCAATAAACCAAGAGCAACTTGGAGTAACTCAAAGCGCAAAC
>NC_057810.1:32722581-32724558 GCF_018294505.1 Triticum aestivum
ACACCCCTCTCAAAGGAGGGCGGTGGCCGATGCCACCTATGTTTGAGTCAATTGGTATGGCACCGTGAAGATTTTAACCTTGGGCCCATGACCAAAACTCGTCTTTGAAGCACAAGGACCATCAACAATGGCGAATGTGAAAGAGATGATCAATTTATGCATAATGGGGGAGGGAGAGTTCACTGAGAGAACAACACTCCCCCTATGCCCATGCCTACATCTAAACAAGACAACATGATGAGTGTGGTGGGGTGTGCAAAGGTTCAAACCGCATTGCTCAAATCAATGATATTTAGCTCATGCCTTAACTCGCGAAATCTTGCTTCATCCAAGGGCTTCGTGAAAATATCTGGAAGATTATCATGAGCGTTGACATATTTGAGCTCGATCTCCCCTCGCCTAATGTGATCCCGGATGAAGTGATATCGAATCTCAATATGCTTCGTCTTGAAGTGTTGCACCGGGTTGAGAGAGATCTTGATGGCACTTTCATTGTCACACCAAAGAGGCACTTTGTCACAAATGACACTGTAATCCTTTAAAGTTTGCGTCATCCATAGAAGTTGAGCACAACAACTACCGGCGGCCACATACTCCGCTTCGGTGGACGAGAGAGACACACAACTTTGTTCTTAGAAGACCAACTCACCAAAGAGCAACCAAGAAATTGGCACCCTCCGGAGGTTAACTTCCTATCCACTTTGTCTCCCGCCCAATCCGAGTCTGAATAGCCCATAAGGTTGAAGTTAGCTCCTCTTGGGTACCATAAGCCAAAGTTTGGGGTATGAGCCAAATATCGAAAGATTCGCTTGACCGCCACATAGTGGCTTTCCTTAGGTGCGGCTTGAAACTGTGCACAAATTCCCACACTTAACATGATATCTGGTCTATATGCACAAAGGTAAAGTAATGAGCCAATCATGGAACAATATACCTTTTGATCCACCGCTTTACCATTGGATCAATGTCAAGTTGGCATTTGACGGGCATTGGAGTGGCAGCCGGCTTGACATCACTTGGCTTGAATATCTTGAGCATATCTTGGGTGTATTTGGCTTGGTTGATGAAAGTTCCTTTTCTTATTTGTTTGATTTCGAACCCGAGAAAGAACTTCAACCATCCCATCATGGACATCTTGAACTTCGAGGTCATGAGAGCGGCAAACTCCTCATTGAGAGCTTCGTTAGGAGAACCAAAGATAATATCATCAATATATAGTTGGCATACAAACAACTCCCCTTTGACCTTCTGTGACGCCCCCGATTCAATCATACACTAATCATGCACGCAAATGTGTACGATCAAGATCAGGGACTCACGGGAAGATATCACAACACAACTCTAAAAGTAAAATAAGTCATACACGCATCATATTACAAGCCAGGGGCCTCGAGGGCTCGAATACAAGTGCTCGAACATAAACGAGTCAGCGGAAGCAACAATATCTGAGTACAGACATAAGTTAAACAAGTTTCCATAAGATGGCTAGCACAAACGGGGATACAGATTGAAAGAGGCGCACACCTCTTGCCTGGGATCCTCCTAAACTACTCCTGGTCGTCGGTGACCTGAACGTAGTAGTAGGTGCCATCGGTGTAGTAGGGGTCGTCGTCGACAGTGGCGTCTGGCTCCTGGGCTCCAACGTCTAGTTGCGGCATCCGAGAAGAAGAGGAAAGGGGGGGGGGGGGAAGAGGGAGCAAAGCAACCATGAGTACTCATCCAAAGTACTCGCAAGCAAGGATCTACACTACATATGCATGGGTATATGTGTAAAGAGGCAATATCGATGGAATGAACTGCAGAATGCCAGAATAAGAGGGGGATAGCTAGTCCTATCGAAGACTACATTTCCGGCAGCCTCCATCTTGCAGCATGTAGAAGAGAGTAGATGGTAAGTTCACGAAGTATCATCGCATTAACATAATCCTACGCGGTGATCCTCCCCTCGTCGCCCTGTGGGAAAGCTATCATCGGGAC
>NC_057810.1:32759456-32760463 GCF_018294505.1 Triticum aestivum
GATCGAGGGAGAGATCAGAGGGGAAACATCGAGGAGCTCACCGCGGAGTCAAAGGCGAGCTCGAGATGGGTCGGGGAGGGCCAACAGTAGGAATCTGGCGATGGTGTCATGGTGGTCGTGGAGGAGGAAGCGATGTGGGCTTCGTCGTGGTGGCCTCCAGGCTCGAATCCAGGGGCGTAGTCGATGAAGAGATGCCCGAGAAGCTTCTGGACACCGCCTCTCAGCGCCAGGAGGCTAGTAGACACGAGATCGACACGGCGACAACGACGGTGGCGGCAGCGCTCGGGCACGAGCGAATCTGAGAGGAGGAGAGGGAAAAGAGAAGCTAGGGTTGGTAGGGGGTCGAGGGCATCCGTCTTAACCACCTAGGGGGCCATGGGATGGCCGGCACGTCCGCACCAGTGGCCATGGTGGACGGATGGCTGCCACGGTCCCCCTCCCATGAATAGGACGAAGGGGATGGCGCCACTGGTGGGTTGGGCCTCCCGTGAGTACTTGAGCCCCAGATGCTCATTGCGTTTCTTTTTTTATTTCTGTTTTTTTTTAAAAAAAATTGGCACGGTCTGTATTCATTTAAGTTATCAAAAGACTTTGCCAAAAATGGAACTTGGCCATATCGATGCCCTACAATATTTGGCACAGCCAAAAAAATTTGGAGAGTTAAATGAATTCATTTGAGTTTTTCTTAAATACAAATTAATTAAATAGGTTGTTTTGGGCATTGTTTCATATATGTTAGGGGCAATTTAATAATTCAAATAATGCTTGTTTATTTATGACAATTAGTTAGTGGATTTTTTAACCCAACGAACATTTTTGTTTTACCGTTTGAAGAAATATTTTTTTGGACTTTATTTTAGATCTGAATTGAATTCGGTTTGGCTCAAATTGAGGTTTAGAAAATAATTGCGAAGACATGACACCATTACGGCGTGGTTACTGTAGCTTAACTACTATGGTGTTACAAATCTCCTCCACTACAAGAAATCTCATCCCGAGATTTAAGA
>NC_057810.1:32760473-32761454 GCF_018294505.1 Triticum aestivum
GCGGCCAGGCAACGGGAGGGGCGGACGATGGTGGGCGCGCGGGCCGGCTGCGGAGGTGGGCAGCGACAGGGGAGGGCGCTGGGAGTTGCGGGCACAGTGGCAGGAGCAGCCGGCGCGTGCGGTCAGAGGCGGCGACAGCATGCTAGCAGCGGCGAGGCACGCAGCAGACAACAGCAAGTGCTGCGGTGGCAGAAGCTGGGGGCGCGGGCGACTGCAGAGAAGCGGCAGCACGGACAAGCAGCGGCCAGCGCGGCCAGGCGCAACGGCGCGCGCGGACAGCGGGGTTCGCGGACATGCGTGGCCAAGCTAGGCAGGCACACAGCCGGGGAAGGTGCAGTGGCGAGCGACAGAGGCGGGGCGACCTTGAGCTCAAGCTCGCCGGCAGGGATAGGGCTTCAGCCGGAGCAAAGAATGACGACGGCGGTGCTAGTGTTATAGATCGAGGGAGAGATCAGAGGGGAAACATCGAGGAGCTCACCGCGGAGTCAAAGGCGAGCTCGAGATGGGTCGGGGAGGGCCAACAGTAGGAATCTGGCGATGGTGTCATGGTGGTCGTGGAGGAGGAAGCGATGTGGGCTTCGTCGTGGTGGCCTCCAGGCTCGAATCCAGGGGCGTAGTCGATGAAGAGATGCCCGAGAAGCTTCTGGACACCGCCTCTCAGCGCCAGGAGGCTAGTAGACACGAGATCGACACGGCGACAACGACGGTGGCGGCAGCGCTCGGGCACGAGCGAATCTGAGAGGAGGAGAGGGAAAAGAGAAGCTAGGGTTGGTAGGGGGTCGAGGGCATCCGTCTTAACCACCTAGGGGGCCATGGGATGGCCGGCACGTCCGCACCAGTGGCCATGGTGGACGGATGGCTGCCACGGTCCCCCTCCCATGAATAGGACGAAGGGGATGGCGCCACTGGTGGGTTGGGCCTCCCGTGAGTACTTGAGCCCCAGATGCTCATTGCGTTTCTTTTTTTATTTCTGTTTTTTTT
>NC_057810.1:32761464-32762724 GCF_018294505.1 Triticum aestivum
TCTTGTGTCCTTTGTCCTGTTTAACCCTTTTTAAGCTAATCTAGTTGTGATGGCTCCACGACTAAATCCTTGCACTAGGACATCTGCCGTGACTATTCCACGACAGTTGGCGCCCACCATAGGGCCAACGCACCGTGGTTTCGAGTTCTTAAAGGGCAGATTCGAAGGGATCAAGGGATACGCTGTGGGCCGGATGACCAAGAGTCATTGCGGCAAGCTCTACATCGACGATGCAGGCTGGGGCCCCGAGGCCGGCTCAATTGAGTACGGGTACCGGGTCCCCTTTGGCGGAATTCACGTCTTCATTGGCAAGATTGGCGAGCCGGGCACTGAGCCGAACATCTGCACTAACATCATCGAGACGGCTCAGCATGCAAGACGCGCCCGAGCTCAACCCGCCATAAAACGTGCCTTCATGGGATTCATCCATGGGGCGGAGTTTGATGAAGGATCTATGTCTGGCGGTGAGACGACCATCTATTCTGACGGTGAGTCGTCCACGGGTGAGACTACTTCATTATATCAATTGCAAGATGGCAGGCTTGGGGGTTGTTCCGATGGCGACAATATTACGGACCCCTGCGAGCCGCCGAACAGGGTCACAATCTTCATGGCCGAAACACAGCCTGGGTAGAATTCTTCGACGGCAGCAACAATGATTTCCAGGTCAATAGCAGTGATGGCAGCCGGGGCAAGAGGCCCTGTGCACCCGCCGGCTCAAGTTTTGACTGCATTGCTGGATAATTTAACAGCTTTGTTGACAACAGAAGTTAACCCGGCAAATCAAGCTCAGCACAACGCGGAAGTTGCAAACCTACGAGATGAGATAGCAGAACCCAGGGAGGGGTTGAATGCACAGAACATTAGGATGGCTGTGGAACGGGCCGCCCTGGATGCTCAAGCACAACGGATTCAGTCAGAGGCCTTCCGGCTTACGATGGATCAAAACGCTTCAAATGAAATCATGAGGAGGAGGCACAAGTCTCGTCTACCTCCGCTTTACGAGGCGAGAAACCTCTTTTGCACGCCTAGAGCGGGGACCAGTAACCCGCCAGAGATAAACTGGGTTGCGGCGCCTGGGGCTGGAGCGCCGGCTCAACCGCGCATGACGGAGCCACCTCGTCCGAATAATACTCCACCTCAGCATGTGCCGACACCATCGGGTCATTATTCTAATCCTTTGGATAATATGATCATTGTGGCGACACGTTTGGCGGCTCTCCCGGTGGAAGAAGATTCTCGAGCGGCAGTTGAAACACG
>NC_057810.1:32762734-32764611 GCF_018294505.1 Triticum aestivum
TCTCTAGAACTTGTTTGGGTGTGTTTTATTAAGTATCCGGTTCTAGTTGTCATAAGGTCAAGGTACAACTCCGGGTCGTCCTTTTACCGAGGGACACGGCTATTCGAATAGATAAACTTCCTTGTAGGGGTGCACCACATTTCCCAACACGCTCGATCCCTCTGGCCGGACACACTTTCCTGGGTCATGCCCGGCCTCGAAAGATCAACATGTCGCAGCCCTACCTAGGCACAACAGAGAGGTCAGCACGCCGGTCTAAATCCTATGCACGCAAGGGTCTGGGCCCATCACCCATTGCACACCTGCACGTTGCAAGGGCGGCCGGTGAGCAGACCTAGCAACCTCCAGTACAAAGGAAGTTGCATTACGTGGTCCAACCCGGCGCACACCACTCAGTCGCTGGCGTCAAGAAGGCTTCGGCTGATACCACAACGTCGAGTGCCCATAACTGTTCCCGCGTAGTTGGTTAGTGCGCATAGGCTAGTGGTCAGACTCAGATCAAATACCAAGATCTTGTTAAGCGTGTTATTTTGAAGTAACTGCGGACGTCGACCAGGGCCAGGCCCACCTCTCGCCTAGGTGGTCTCAACCTGCCCTATCCCTCCACCACAAAGTAACCATCAAGGGGCTGTCGGGAACCCAGGCCCATCACTACCTTGATGGTACCACCTGCCCCTTCAGCCCCCATCTCTGAAACACTTGCGGGTATTCTATGAGCCGACCCAACTTTAGTCACCATCTGTATAGCATGTATGTATGTATATATATACCCGTGATCACCTCCCGAGTGATCACGGCCTGATAGTACAGCATGGAACACGGACAAGAATGTAGAGGCCGCTGGTGGTAAACTAGCATCCTATACTAAGCATTTAGGATTGCAGGTAAGGTATCAACAACTGTAGAAACAATGACAGACTATGCAACAAAATAGGATTAATCAAAAACAGTAACATGCTACACTATAATGCAAGCAGTAGAGGGAAGAATAGGCGATATCTGGTGATCAAGGGGGGGCTTGCCTGGTTGCTCTGCAGACAGAAACATACCCTCGAAGGTGAAGTAGTCAATCACCGGTTCAACCGCGGTCCCGGGGTCTACCAGAAAGAAGTAACGGAAGGGGAACACAATAAATAATAGAGCAAACAAAGCATCACAAAATTTAACAAGGCAATGCACAGTGCCATGGGTGATCTAAAGCGGGGATAGGTGATACCGGCGAAGGGGGAAAACATCCGAGAAAGTATTCCCAGTGTTAGGCATTTTCGGATAAATGTAACGGAGGGGGCGGTTCCATGTTTGCAGTGCCGGAGGGATGTGACAGGTATGTGGATGGCATATTCGGATTCATCATATTTTTCTGATCGATTTTCATATATAAATTATTTTCGTCGGAGCTATAGTTGAATTTATATGAATTTCCGAAGTTTAAACAATACTCTGAAATTCCTAGGTTTTATTTTAATAATAAAAAATAAGGCAGAAAAGGCTAGGCGCACCCGGTGCAGCGCACCCAGAGGTGCACCAGTGGCCAACAGGTGGGGCCAGTCAACTGCTGACGCAGAAGTCGACTCGTCAGACGTTGACCGGTCAGCGGGTTCAGTGGGATCCACGTGTCAGTGTCTCACATTTATTTTTATTTTATTTCCATTCTCTTCTTCTTCTTCTTTTTTGGCTGGCCCCACTTGACAGTGGGCCAGCAAATCACAGGGGTTGTGCCCAGGCACGGGCGCCCATGGCCGGCCGAGGGGACGCGACAAGCAGCGGGAGGGGAGGCCCCGGTGCGGCATCCGGCGCGGTCGGGTGCGGCCAAGCAACGGGAGGGGTGGCCCCGGCGCGGCCCCGGTGCGGCCTCCGGCGCGGCCAGGCGCGGCTGG
>NC_057810.1:32766137-32767311 GCF_018294505.1 Triticum aestivum
ATAATTGCGAAGACATGACACCATTACAGCGTGGTTACTGTAGCTTAACTACTATGGTGTTACAAATCTCCTCCACTACAAGAAATCTCATCCCGAGATTTAAGAGGGAGAGTAAGGGGGGGGGGAGGGATTTGGTCATGAAATTCTAACGAGTCTTTCCGGTCTTGGTTGCTTTTATCGAAGAGGTCGATCTAATATGTTTATGTCTTCATTCCTCTGTGTTGGGGATATAACTATTAGGTATGACCCGCCTAGGAGGGGCCGGGTTATACCTATGGCGGTTCATCAATATGAAGCCCACTAGGATATTGAAGATGGCGGTTCATGGGGCGAAGGCCCAAGAGCAACTTAAGGCCCATAGGGTAAACCGCCATATGTGTATGACTTATATTGTAAGGCAAGTATATTTAGTCACAGAGCCGGACACATTGTCTATGAGCCGGCCGGGACTCCGTAAGCCGCTGGGCGTCAACCTGTGTATATAAACGGACGACCCGGCGGTGGTTCAGGGCAAGAAACAAGAGATCGAAAGCTAGGTCAAGCGTATTCGCTCCCTGGTAATCAAGACATAAGCAATACCACCTCAAACTGGATTAGGCCTTTACCTTCACCGCAAGGGGCCGAACCAGTATAAACTCTTGTGTCCTTTGTCCTGTTTAACCCTTTTTAAGCTAATCTAGTTGTGATGGCTCCACGACTAAATCCTTGCACTAGGACATCTGCCGTGACTATTCCACGACAGTTGGCACCCACCATAGGGCCAACGCACCGTGGTTTCGAGTTCTTAAAGGGCAGATTCGAAGGGATCAAGGGATACGCTGTGGGCCGGATGACCAAGAGTCATTGCGGCAAGCTCTACATCGACGATGCAGGCTGGGGCCCCGAGGCCGGCTCAATTGAGTACGGGTACCGGGTCCCCTTTGGCGGAATTCACGTCTTCATTGGCAAGATTGGCGAGCCGGGCACTGAGCCGAACATCTGCACTAACATCATCGAGACGGCTCAGCATGCAAGACGCGCCCGAGCTCAACCCGCCATAAAACGTGCCTTCATGGGATTCATCCATGGGGCGGAGTTTGATGAAGGATCTATGTCTGGCGGTGAGACGACCATCTATTCTGACGGTGAGTCGTCCACGGGTGAGACTACTTCATTATATCAATTGCAAGATGGC
>NC_057810.1:33124437-33141593 GCF_018294505.1 Triticum aestivum
ACATGTTTTTCTCTTTTTTTTTTCTTCCGCGAGAGTCACGGTTTTGCTTCTGCGAGAGGCACGGTTGTGATTTCGTGAGAGGCACGGGCGTGCGTCTTTCGGAAAGGGAAAAAACCCGAGCTCCCGGTTCGGTTTTTTCGTGATTTTTTTTCGTCAAAACGTATCAACATGGGATTTAGTTTTGGAGATCTCGACGCGAGGAATTCAAGGGTGAAAGCGGTTCGAGATTTGGACGCACGGTTTGAGAGATAAAACGTTTTGAATAAACGAATCTACGTCAAAAGGGAAAACCCCCAGGTTGCAACAAGTGGCGCGCTGCATGTGTGCCAGTTGTCGCAACTAGGAGAATTGAAGTGATCTTTGCAACGAATACTCCTTAACTAGTGATTTCGAGCTTGCGACGCGCTGAAGCGACTCACAGTGGCGCGAGCATATGGGCCGCCCAAGTGCGTGGGAGGCCCCTGCCTCATTTTTTCTATTTTCTTTTCACGTTTTTATGTTGTTTTTATTCCATCTTTTAGTTTTGTTTACACTTTTAAATATTTTAATATACATATTACAAACATATTGTTTACATAATATTTTGAAAAATGTTACTCATGCAATGCTAAATTTGTATAAAAAATGTTGACCATTTATATGAAAAATGCATACAAAAAATATACAGTGTGTGAAAAAGTTGATCATGTGTTTAAAAATATATATTAACCGAACTTTGAAAAAAGTTGACCATGTATTAATAAAATGTCAAACTTGTATTTGAAAAATGATAAATATGTATAGTAAAAATGTTGACCATGCATTAAAAAAATGTTAAACTTGTATTTAAGTTTTTTATAGAAAACAGTGTTGACCAAGTATTAAAAAATGTTGAATTTGTATTCAAAAAATGTTAAATGTGCATAGGAAAAATATTGTTCATGTATTAAAAAATTAAACTTGTATTTTAAAAGCTTTGTTAAATGTGTATATAAAAAAATGTTGACCATTTGTATGAGAAATGTATACAAAAAATATACAATGTGTGTGAAAGAAGGTGATCATCAATTTTTTTTAAATGTTAATAATTTTTTTGAAATAATGTTGACCAGGTATTCAAAAGATGTTAAACTTGTATTTTCAAAATGATAAATATGTATAGAAATAATGTTGACCTTGTATTATTTTTTTAAACTTGTATTTATAAAATGTTAAATCTGTATAGAAAAAATGTTGAATAATTATTAAAAAATGATAAATAGGTACAGAAAAAATGTTGTCCATGTATTGAAAAACATGATCTTGTATTTTAAAGAATGTGTATATATAAAATGTTGACCATGTATTCAAAATACGTTAAACTTGTATTTTTTTTAATCAAGCATTTGAAAAATGTTAAACGTGTATAAAAAAAGTGTTGACTATGTATACTAAAAATGTTAATATGGTATTTGAAAAATATTAATTAAGAATTTGAAAAAGGTTAAACATGTGTTAGAAAAATGTTAGATGTATACCAAAAATGTGTATAGAAAACAAGCCTGCGAGAAAACAAAGAAAACCGATGATAAACGGGAAAGAAACAAACCCAAAGAAAAATGATAAAAAAGGAAAGAAAAGAAAACACTTAGTGAAAACGGAGAAAGAGTAAAGAAGACTGAAGAAAAACAACAAAAAAAGAAAATAAAAGAAATCCTAGTGAAAAAACCTGTGGAAAAACAAAAGAAAAATAGAAAAACCCAGAAAACCAATGGAAAAACCGGCACATTTTGCAACAATTAAGTCGTGCCCCTACTACTTAACTTGAACCTTACACAGGCGCAATGGATAGAAGCGCTGGGTGTCTTCCTGGAGACCAGGGTTCATCAATTGTGTTCAATTGCGCGCTGCCCTTTTTCTTCTCTTATTTCTTTTAACCGTGCGTGAATTGGCCGCCCCGATTACTGTAGACGCTTCAGCGAGACCAAAGGACGACTCGCTATAAGTGAGATATAGCCTTTGTGCAGGGTATGGGTCCCTGCTCGAGCTGGGCCCTATTCCGTCGCACTCGCCGCCATGGCCCAGGGCCTGCTCTGCCTATTCCTGTGTTCCATGGTCTTGCATTTATAACACTATCACACATGTATAGAGTGGAGTTACCTAAAAAAACATGTATACATTGGAGGAGTGGTCCAGGTCTTCATGGACAATATGTTTAAACTCCATGGCTTTCCCAATGGAAATTGTGTCCAATAGGGATCACATTTTCACCAGCCAAATGTGTCAGCAAATCTTATAAACACTAAAAAATAGAACTGCAATACGGTACAAGCCATCATCTCCAGACAAATGGTCCTATAGAGTGTAAATCGTTGTCTTGAGGCATACCTCCGCAATTTGGTCTTCCGAGAACCTAAACAGTGGACTGAATGGTTTTCTTCAGCTGAATGTCTGACAACTCCCTTGACAGTTTCTAAAAAATATCATATGCTTCAAGAACTCAAGGCACATCTCCGTTCTGCCAAACATCGTCTACAGCAATATTGGTGTCAGACACCAGACATAGCATTCCTTCGAAGTGGGAGCAATGGTGAACATATAGAGTTCAGTTGTATCATCAGAATGCATTTGGGCTGTGTGGCTCTTTGGAACTTTGACCAAATGCTACGTATCCCTACAAGGTGCTGCCACGCGCCGGTTAAGTGTCCTACAAGCTCTAGTTGCCGGACACGACAATCAGCCATAGTGTTTGATATCAGCCAACTTAAGGAACATGTGGGCAAAAATGTTGTGCCTCTTCCACATGTTTTGTTGGTTACACCGTATGTTAACATAAAGCATCACGGTATGCATTCTTGGACCCTCACATTGTCAACCATAAAAGTCAATCGATGCAGCAATGGTTTGTTCGTTGGATGAGCCTGGGTCCGGCAGATGCAATCCGAGAAGACGAGTCTTTCATGGCCAAGACTTTCTTGATTTTTCATCCTTGAGGACAAGGTTGATCTCAAGCGAAGACATTGTCAGGCTCTTCATATTTCCCCTCTTAACTGAATATCATTACCGGGAGACAACACCTGAAGGTTCAGACAACGCACAACCCTAATGAAAGGGAAGCTCGAAAGCAAGGGACCTGAAGGTTCAGACACTGCCCTGCTCCTTTTATTTCCATTCTCTCCTTATTTCGTTAGTTTGTAGAAATTAAAATATTATACTTACTACATTTTGTCCATGCCCCGAGTTATGCAGTAACCTCTCTGTCATAGGTTGCAAAAACGTCTGTCACTGCAAAAATTTCTTATGTTATGGGATGGAGAGACTCGTAAACTTGTGTACTATTGCCATTGTCTTCTTCTTTGAGAGGACTTTTTTAGCATCATAATGCACTTTAGCAGAGTTTGTTTTAGGTTGCCATTGAGCACCTGACGCTATTTCAGTAGCTTCGGCCGCTGCTTTCTTAATCGGTTGCTGCAACAGCTGCAAACTTCTCAGCAGCAGCCGCTACAAATGCAATTAATTAATACATACATTGTTTTCTTTTAGACCTTAATAGGCTGTAAATCCTAATGGACACTAGAGGTCCCTGTGGGCGACCGGGGGAAACCCTAGGGCGCCGCCGGCCGGCCCCCCTCCCTTCGTCTTCACTAGTAGAAAACAGGACTTTGGTTCAGGCATGGCCAGCCCATTAGTCCCGGTCCAGTCACGAACCGGGACCCATGGGGGTATATGTCCGGGTTCGTGAGCCCAGGGGGCCGGCCGGGCCTCGTGGGGCATTGGTCCTGGTTCGTCTGGACCCTTTTGTCCCGGTTCCAGGCACGAACCGGGACCAATGGGCCTCGCTCCTGGCCCACATCCATTGGTCCTGGTTTGTAGCTGGAACCGGGACCAAAGTCCCTTTGGTCCCGGTTCCAGCCACGAACCGGGACCAATGAGGTGGCTATATATACCCCTCGCCCGGGAGCAGAGCACTCCACTGCTCTGTTTTTTTGGCCGGCGAGGGGAGAGCTTTGTGGTGCTCTACCTCACCTCCTATGCACATGAGGTGTTCGATGAAATGTCCGAGCCACACTACTTAAGCTTTCTCCTCTCCAAGCTCGACCTGCAAGCTCCATTTTCCTCAAGATTTGTCTAGGTTTAGCGGTCCGTCACGTCCCGTCCCCATCTTCACCGCCGTCGATCGCCCGCGCCGATCTCGTCGCCGGCACCACCGTGGTGAGCCTCTTGTTCTTATCTTCTTTCTAAAAGAAAAAAAAAATTCTTACCTCTATGATTAGATAGATACTTGTCTAATTTTCTTACTTTTATTATTGCTTGTTATTATATAGTGCGATGGTTTTGATATCCGACCCCGTCGGCCCTCGTCATGTCTATGATTCGGATGTGGTATATATTATCTTTTATAACTATTTGGTTCACTTATTGTTTATGACAATTATGCCAACCAACGTGACATAGATTTTATTTATCTAGGAGGTATGTGAACTGGAAATTCCAACTGACCCTATTGTCAAGAGGTTAAATTTAGTTGAAGAAGAAAACAATTACTTGAAGAAAAAAATAAAAAAATTGAGAAGGAGAAGACGATATTGGAGTTGCATGTTGCGGATGTCGTCGATGATCACAAGATCAAGATGGATACAATGCGCTTGAAGATTAGAAAAATGAGAAAATATGCCATTCATACCGAGGCTTGGTATCATTACGCCGTTGGATCAATTGTTACCTTGGTTTCGATTATGATCGCATTTGTTGTTCCATTGAAATGTTTTACATAGTTTCGATGTATGGTTTAATTAGATGCTCTGGAGAGCTAGATGTTGTTCAATGAGAACTATGTATGTACTTTGGTTTTAATGTGATGATGAACTTCTATTAATTTGGTCACTTATCTATTCATGATGTTCTGTAATGGTTTTTGACACACTTAATTATATATATTGCACGCAGATGAACCGGCAATGGATGTAAGGTGACAGACACACCTCCGAGTATATTAAGGGCGTGCATAATTTTCTCGAAGTGGTTGAGGCAAACAAGAAGAAAGGTTTTATGTGTTATCCATGCCCTATATGTGGGAATACGAAGTCTTACTCTGATCGGAAAATCCTTCACACCCACCTGCCTTAGAAGGGTTTTTTCCACACTATAATGTTTGGACCAAGCACGAAGAAATATGGGTTATGATGGAAGACAGCGAAGAAGAAGAGGACGATGATAACTATGTGCCCCCTGAAACCCCTAAACCTCTCGGAGAAGGAGAGGTCGATCACTTCTCCTTGTATATGTTCATGACGATCTTCTCTACTTAATGGTTTCCTTCATTTGCTTACTAGCTAGCGTGTCGAGTCCTCTCTATACATATTGTACGTAGCGTTGACCAAGCACGGAGATAAGAGAGGACACTTCTCTCTATTAGCTAGCTATAAGACAGTATGAAACCCCTAAATTGACCCTATAAAACCCCCCAAACCCCCAACCCCCCTCCCCTTCAAAAAAAACCCCCAACCCCTTAAATGCTGACGCGTGGATGCCATTTGGTCCCGGTTGGTGCTACCAACCGGGACAAAAGGCCCTCCTGCCTGGGCAAGCCACAACGGCCACGTGGAGGCCCATCTGTCCCGGTTCGTAGGCGAACCGGGACTAAAGGTGTTGGGCTTTAGTACTGACCCTTTAGTTCCGGTTCCGGAACCGGGACAAATGGGCCTTATGAACCGGGACAAATGGGCCTTTTTCTACTAGTGCTTCCTCCCTCGCCGCCACCAGTTCGCACCAGCGGGCGAAGCCCGTTGGGTGTTGGCGGCGGCAGGGTCTTGTCTCTCCCTGCTCGGGCGCCGGTGACACGGGGCGCCTTGCTCGGGCGGCGGCGCTGCTCCACGGGGGGCGCGGCGGCGTGGCTTCATGGTCTGGCGGCGGGGCTGCTGGTTCGTGGTGGTGGCGTGGGGGGCCTCGTGGTGGTGGTGGGTGCTCTCATGCGGAGGTGGATCTGGCGCGACGGCGGTGCAGGAGGTTGCGGGCGAGCTGGTTTCTGTCTAGGTCCGGCCGGATCTGTCGCTGGGGACCCGGCTGGTGGTGCAGGGTGGGGGCCAGGGCTCGTCATGGTCGCGGCTTTGGGAGGGGGTGGCGGCGATTGCCAGCCTGCTCCTTGGATCTTGCCCATGTCTGTCGGCGGGGCCTCAGAGCAATTCCCCGGGGCCCCAGTGTGGATGTGGGCTGCCACGGCATGGTGGTGGCTCACGACGGTGGTTGGGGACATTTCACGGCGGCGGCCGGACTTCTTCGGCGTCGGTCCGTCGGTGAGCGCCCCCGTCGACCTTCGATTCCTCTCCTCGTCGTTCGGGCACCACCCTTATGAAAGGGTTGGCCCTCTCCCAGTTGTAGTCCATCGCCCGTCTCGCGCCCGGCAGCAGGAGTGAACTCGTCTCGCATCCGACAGCAGAACCGGACTCATCTCGCGCCCGGCAGTAGGACCAACTCGTCTCGCGATCGGTAGTAGGACCAGACTCGTCTCACGCCCGGTAGCAAGACCAAGCTCGTCTCGCGCCCGACGGCAGGACGAGCTGATGGAGGCCAGTTTTGGCCGGCCTGGTGGGTCTCTGTCAGGACCCCGACTCAAAGCCACATCGATCTAGCATGTAACACCTCATATCACTTTGCGGCCTCACGCACGGTATCCCCACGGGTGTTGCCTTACCTTTGCCCGGGACCGTTTGCGCCTTTTGGCACACGTATATGATAGTGTCGCTAGCATCCATATGATAAGGAGTCCGGGCTGACATGGCTAGTCGTAAACCCAAAGTGGCACAAACTTATAGGGACATGCATCCATGACCCAGCATCGAACGTGTCGGTCATCAGCGAGTGAATCCAGGCTGTAGCACTGGGCTAGCAGGACTCCGGTGAACCGGGCTGTAGCGGGCTAACAAGACTCCGGTATTCATCGCGTGACATTTCCCCGAAGGGACAGACACAGGAACGATGAAGGACACATGCCGGCCAGCCTAAGTGTTCCGGAGCAGTAGCAAGCTACCATGACTCAGTGGAAGCACTAGGAGACATTTCCCGGTAAGAGAGGCTACTAAGGATAAACAACTAGATAGTCAGATCCCACACATACCAAGCATTTCAATAACATACACACAATATGCTCGATATGTGCAAATACAACATGGCATCACAACATGACTCTACAACTCAAGTATTTATTCAATAGGCTCCGAGGAGCGAGATATTACAAACATGGGTCTCACGACCCAACATACAAAGCATACAAGTGAAAGCACATGCGGAAGCTTAACATATCTGAGTACAGACAACTACAAATGAAAAAAGGCTGAGAAGCCTGACTATCTACCAGATCCTGCCGAGGGCACAAGATCGTAGCTAAGGTAACAAGCTAAACGTCGAAGTCCGCGTGGAACTACTAGCGAGACCGAAGTCTCTCTGCAAAAACATAAAATAGGCAAACGTGAGTACAAATGTACCCAGCAAGACTTACATTGTTGGAAATATGCCCTAGAGGCAATAATAATAGTATTATTATATTTCCTTGTTCATGATAATTGTCTTTTATTCATGCTATAACTGTATTATCCGGAAATCGTAATACACGTGTGAATACATAGACCACAATATGTCCCTAGTAAGCCTCTAGTTGACTAGCTCGTTGTGATCAACAGATAGTCATGGTTTCCTGGCTATGGACATTGGATGTCGTTGATAACGGGATCACATCATTAGGAGAATGATGTGATGGACAAGACCCAATCCTAAGCATAGCACAAAGATCGTGTAGTTCGTTTGCTAGAGCTTTTCCAATGCCAAGTATCTCTTTCTTAGACCATGAGATCGTGTAACTCCCGAATACCGTAGGAGTGCTTTGGGTGTATCAAACGTCACAACGTAACTGGGTGACTATAAAGGTGCACTACAGGTATCTCCGAAAGTGTCTGTTGGGTTGACACGGATCGAGACTGGGATTTGTCACTCCGTGTAAACGGAGAGGTATCTCTGGGCCCACTCGGTAGGACATCATCATAATGTGCACAATGTGACCAAGGGGTTGATCACGGGATGATGTGTTACGGAACGAGTAAAGAGACTTGTCGGTAACGAGATTGAACAAGGTATCGATATACCGACGATCGAATCTCGGGCAAGTACAATACCGTTAGACAAAGGGAATTGTATACGGGATCGATTGAGTCCTTGACATCGTGGTTCATCCGATGAGATCATCGTGGAACATGTGGGAGCCAACATGGGTATCCAGATCCCGCTGTTGGTTATTGATCGGAGAACGTCTCGATCATGTCTACATGTCTCCCGAACCCGTAGGGTCTACACACTTAAGGTTCGATGACGCTAGGGTTATAAAGGAAGTTTGTATGTGGTTATCGAATGTAGTTTGGAGTCCCGGATGAGATCACGGACGTCACGAGGAGTTCCGGAATGGTCCGAAGGTAAAGATTTATATATGGAAAGTTGTTGTTCGGGTTCCGGAAAAAGTTTGGGTTTTTTCGGTATTGTACCGGGAAGCTTCCAGAAGGTTCCGGAGGATTCCGGAGGGGTCCGGAGGTCCGGAAATTGTTCCACCACGTCCAATACAGCAGCATGGGCTGTAGGGGGGGTGCCCTAGCCTTAATGGGCCAGGGGAACCAGCCCCCCCAAGGCCCATGCGCATGGGAGAGGGGAAACCCTAAGGGGGAGGGCCTCCACTTGACTTGGGAGGCACTCCTCCCCCCTTGGCCGCCGCCGCCTCCTCAGATTGGATCTGCTCTCCCTTGCCCCTATATATATGTGGGGGGTGGGAGGGCAGCACCACCACAAGTTCTGGCGCAGCCCTCCCCTCTCCCAAGTACTTCTCCTCTCCCGCGGTGCTTGGCGAAGCCCTGCAGGATTGCCACGCTCCTCCACCACCACCACGCCGTTGTGCTGCTGCTGGATGGAGTCTTCCTCAACCTCTCCCTCTCTCCTTGCTGGATCAAGGCGTGGGAGACGTCACCGGGCTGTACGTGTGTTGAACGCGGAGGTGCCGTCCGTTCGGCACTAGGATCTCCGGTGATTTGGATCACGACGAGTACGACTCCTTCAACCCTGTTCTCATGAACGCTTTTGCTTAGCGATCTACAAGGGTATGTAGATGCACTCTCCTTCCCCTCGTTGCTGGTTTCTCCATAGATAGATCTTGGTGACACGTAGGAAAATTTTGAATTTCTGCTACGTTACCCAACAGTGGCATCATGAGCTAGGTCTATTGCGTAGATTCTTTGCACGAGTAGAAGACAAAGTAGTTGTGGGCGTTGATTTTGTTCAATATGCTTACCGTTACTAGTCCAATCTTGTTTCGACGGTATTGTGGGATGAAGCGGCCCGGACCGACCTTACACGTACTCTTACGTGAGACAGGTTCCACCGATTGACATGCACTTGGTGCATAAGGTGGCTAGCGGGTGCCAGTCTCTCCCACTTTAGTCGGAACGGATTCGATGAAAAGGGTCCTTATGAAGGGTAAATAGCAATTGACATATCACGTTATGGTTTTGCGTAGGTAAGAAACGTTCTTGCTAGAAACCCATAACAGCCACGTAAAACATGCAAACAACAATTAGAGGACGTCTAACTTGTTTTTGCAGGGTATACTATGTGATGTGATATGGCCAAGAAGAATGTGATGAATGATATGTGATGTATGAGATTGATCATGTTCTTGTAATAGGAATCACGACTTGCATGTCGATGAGTATGACAACCGGCAGGAGCCATAGGAGTTGTCTTTATTTATTGTATGACCTGCGTGTCACTGAACAACTGTTGGGGAACGTTGCAGAAAATTAAAATTTTTCCTACGGTTTCACCAAGATCCATCTATGAGTTCATCTAAGCAACGAGTCTAGGGAGAGAGTTTGCATCTACATACCACTTGTAGATCGCGTGCGGAAGCTTGCAAGGTGATGATGTAGTCGTACTCGACGTGATCCAAATCACCGATGACCAGCGCCGAACGGACGGCACCTCCGCGTTCAACACACGTACGGGACGGGAGACGTCTCCTCCTTCTTGATCCAGCAAGGGGGAAGGAGAGGTTGATGAAGATCCAGCAGCACGACGGCGTGGTGGTGGATGCAGGGCGTCACAGCAGCAGGGCTTCGCCGAGACTACGAGGGAGTGACGTAACGGGGGGAGGTGGAGGCGCCAGGGGCTGGTGTGTTCTGCTCCTCTCCCCCCCCACTATATATAGGGGTGCCAAGGGGGGGGGGGCGCCGGCCCTAGTAGATGAGATCTACTAGGGGGGGCGGCGGCCTAGGGGAGGTTTCCCTCCCCCCCAAGGCACCTAGGGGTGCCTTCCACCACTAGGACTCCTCCTAGGGGGAAACCCTAGGCGCATGGGCCTATAGGGGCTGGTGCCCTTGGCCCATGATGGCCAAGGCGCACCCCCTACATCCCATGTGGCCCCCCGGGACAGGTGGCCCCACCCGGTGGACCCCCGGGACCCTTCCGGTGGTCCCGGTACAATACCGATAACCCCGAAACTTGTCCCGGTGCCCGAAATAGCACTTCCTATATATAATTCTTTACCTCCGGACCATTTCGGAACTCCTCGTGACGTCCGAGATCTCATCCGGGACTCCGAACAACATTCGGGTTTCTGCATATACATATCTTCATAACCCTAGCGTCACCGAACCTTAAGTGTGTAGACCCTACGGGTTCGGGAGACATGCAGACATGACCGAGACGCTCTCAGTCAATAACCATCAGCGGGATCTGGATACCCATGATGGCTCCCACATGCTCCTCGATGTTGTCATCGGATGAACCACTATGTCGAGGATTCGATCAAACCCTGTATGCAATTCCCTTTGTCAATCGGTACGTTACTTGCCCGAGACTCGATCGTCGGTATCCCAATACCTTGTTCAGTCTCGTTACCGGCAAGTCACTTTACTCGTACCGTAATGCATGATCCCGTGTCCAACACCTTGGTCACATTGAGCTCAATATGATGATGCATTACCGAGTGGGCCCAGAGATACCTCTCCGTCATACGGAGTGACAAATCCCAGTCTCGATCCGTGTCAACCCAACAGCTACTTTCGGAGATACCTGTAATGCACCTTTATAGTCACCCAGTTACGTTGTGACGTTTGGTACACCCAAGGCATTCTTACGGTATCCGGGAGTTACATGATCTCATGGTCGAAGGAAGAGATACTTGACACTTGCAAAGCTCTAGCAAAACGAACTACACGATCTTTTATGCTATGCTTAGGATTGGGTCTTGTCCATCACATCATTCTCCTAATGATGTGATCCCGTTATCAACGACATCCAATGTCCATAGTCAGGAAACCATGACTATCTGTTGATCACAACGAGCTGGTCAACTAGAGGCTTACCAGGGACATTGTGTGGTCTAAGTATTCACACGTGTATTACGATTTCCGGATAATACAGTTATAGCATGAATAAAAGACAATTATCATGAACAATGAAATATAATAATACTTTTATTATTGCCTCTAGGGCATATTTCCAACAGTCTCCCACTTGCACTAGAGTCACTAATCTAGTTACATTGTGATGAATCGAACACCCATAGAGTTCTGGTGTTGATCATGTTTTGCACGCGAGAGAGGTTTAGTCAGCGGATCTGCGAAATTCAGATCCGTGTGCACTTTGCAAATCTCTATGTCTCCATCTTGAACATTTTCACGGATGGAGTTGAAACGACGCTTGATGTGCCTGGTCTTCTTGTGAAACCTGGGCTCCTTTGCGAGGGCAATAGCTCCAGTGTTGTCATAGAAGAGTTTGATCGGCCCCGACGCATTGGGTATGACTCCTAGGTCGGTGATGAACTACTTCACCCAAATCGCTTCATGTGCTGCCTCCGAGGCTGCCATGTACTCCGCTTCACACGTAGATCCCGCCACGACGCTCTGCTTGCAGCTGCACCAACTTACTGCTCCACCATTCAACATATACACGTATCCGGTTTGTGACTTAGAGTCATCCAGATCTGAGTCGAAGCTAGCGTCGACGTAACCCTTTACGACGAGCTCTTCGTCTCCTCCATAAACGAGAAACATGTCCTTTGTCCTTTTCAGGTACTTCAGGATATTCTTGACCGCTGTCCAGTGTTCCTTGCCGGGATTACTTTGGTATCTTGCTACCAAACTTACCGCAAGGTTTACATCGGGTCTGGTACACAGCATGGCATACATAATAGATCCTATGGCTGAAGCATAGGGGATGACACTCATCTCTTCTTTATCTTTTGCCGTGGTCGGTGACTGAGCTGAGCTCAGTCTCATACCTTGTAACATAGGCAAGAACCCCTTCTTGGACTGATCCATTCTGAATCTCTTCAAAATCTTATCAAGGTATGTGCTTTGTGAAAGACCTATGAGGCGTCTCGATCTATCTCTATAGATCTTGATGCCTAATATATAAGCAGCTTCTCCAAGGTCCTTCATTGAAAAACACTTATTCAAGTAGGCCTTAATGCTGTCCAGAAATTCTATATTATTTCCCATCAGGAGTATGTCATCTACATATAATATGAGAAATGCTACAGAGCTCCCACTCACTTTCTTGTAAACGCAGGCTTCTCCATAAGTCTGCATAAACCCAAACACTTTGATCATCTCATCAAAGCGAATGTTCCAACTCCGAGATGCTTGCACCAGTCCATAAATGGATCGCTGGAGCTTGCATACTTTGTTAGCGTTCCGAGGATCGACAAAACCTTCCGGCTGTATCATATACAGTTCTTCCTTAAGATGCCCGTTAAGGAATGCTGTTTTGACGTCCATCTGCCATATCTCATAATCATAGTATGCGGCAATTGCTAACATGATTCGGACGGACTTTAGCTTCGCTACGGGAGAGAATGTCTCGTCGTAGTCAATCCCTTGAACCTGTCGATAACCCTTAGCGACAAGTCGAGCTTTATAGATGGTAACATTACCATCCGCGTCCGTCTTCTTCTTAAAGATCCATTTGTTTTCTATTGCTCGCCGATCATCGGGCAAGTCTGTCAAAGTCCATACTTTGTTTTCATACATGGATTCTATCTCGGATCTCATGGCTTCAAGCCATTTGTTGGAATCCGGGCCCGCCATTGCTTCTTCATAGTTCGAAGGTTCATTGTTGTCTAACAACATGATTTCCAGGACAGGGTTGCCGTACCACTCTGGTGCGGAACGTGTCCTTGTGGACCTACGAAGTTCAGCAGTAACTTGATCCGAAGTACTTTGATCATTATCATGGTTTTCCTCTTCAGTTGGTGTGGGCATCACAGGAACGGTTTCCTGTGCTGCGTCACTATCCCGCTCAAGAGGTAGTACTTCATCGAGTTCTACTTTCCTCCCACTTACTTCTTTCGAGAGAAACTCTTTTTCCAGAAAGCATCCGTTCTTGGCAACAAAGATCTTGCCTTCGGATCTTAAGTAGAAGGTATACCCTATAGTTTCCTTAGGGTATCCTATGAATACGCATTTTTCCGACTTGGGTTCGAGCTTTTCAGGTTGAAGTTTCTTGACATAAGCTTCGCATCCCCAAACTTTTAGAAACAACAGCTTAGGTTTCTTTCCAAACCATAATTCATACGGTGTCGTCTCAACGGATTTAGACGGTGCCCTATTTAAAGTGAATGTAGCTGTCTCTAGAGCGTATCCCCAAAATGATAGCGGTAAATCGGTAAGAGACATCATAGACCGCACCATATCCAATAGAGTGCGATTACGACGTTCGGACACACCGTTTCGCTGAGGTGTTCCAGGCGGCGTGAGCTGTGAAATGATTCCACATTTCTTTAAGTGTGTACCAAATTCGTGACTTAAGTATTCTCCTCCACGATCTGATCGTAAGAATTTTATCTTTCGGTCACGTTGATTCTCCACCTCATTCTGAAATTCCTTGAACTTTTCAAAGGTCTCAGACTTGTGTTTCATTAAGTAGACATACCCATATCTACTCAAGTCATCTGTGAGAGTGAGAACATAACGATATCCTCCTCGAGCCTCAACGCTCATTGGACCGCACACATCGGTATGTATGATTTCCAACAAGTTGGTTGCTCGCTCCATTGTTCCGGAGAACGGAGTCTTGGTCATTTTACCTAAGAGGCATGGTTCGCACGTGTCAAACGATTCATAATCAAGAGACTCTAAAAGTCCATCGGCATGGAGCTTCTTCATGCGCTTGACACCAATGTGACCAAGGCGGCAGTGCCACAAGTATGTGGGACTATCATTATCAACTTTAAATCTTTTGGCATCTACACTATGAACATGTGTAATATTACGCTCGAGATTCATTAAGAATAAACCATTGACCATCGGAGCATGACCATAAAACATATCTCTCATATAAATCGAACAACCATTATTCTCAGACTTAAATGAGTAGCCATCTCGTATTAAACGAGATCCAGATACAATGTTCATGCTCAAACTTGGCACTAAATAACAATTATTAAGGTTCAAAACTAATCCCGTAGGTAAATGTAGAGGCAGCGTGCCGACGGCGATCACATCGACTCTGGAACCATTCCCGACGCGCATCGTCACCTCGTCCTTCGCCAGTCTCCGTTTATTCCGCAGCTCCTGCTGTGAGTTACAAATATGAGCAACGGCACCGGTATCAAATACCCAGGAGTTACTACGAGTACTGGTAAGGTACACATCAATCACATGTATATTAAATATACCTTTGGTGTTGCCGGCCTTCTTATCCGCTAAGTATTTGGGGCAGTTCCGCTTCCAGTGACCCTTCCCCTTGCAATAAAAGCACTCAGTCTCAGGCTTGGGTCCATTCTTTGACTTCTTCCCGGTAACTGGCTTACCAGGCGCGGCAACATCTTTGCCGTCCTTCTTGAAGTTCTTCTTACCCTTGCCCTTCTTGAACTTAGTGGTCTTATTGACCATCAACACTTGATGTTCTTTCTTGATTTCAGCCTCTGCTGACTTCAGCATCGAGAACACTTCAGGAATGGTCTTCTCCATTCCCTGCATGTTGTAGTTCATCACAAAGCTCTTGTAGCTTGGTGGGAGCGACTGGAGGATTCTGTCAATGACTGCCTCATCTGGGAGGTTAATGTTCAGCTGGGTCATACGGTTGTGCAACCCAGACATCTTCAGGATGTGCTCACTGACAGAACTGTTCTCCTCCATCTTACAACTGTAGAACTTGTCGGAGACATCATATCTCTCGACCCGGGCATGAGCTTGAAAAACTAGTTTCAGCTCTTCGAACATCTCATATGCTCCGTGATGCTCAAAACGCTTTTGGAGCCCCGGTTCTAAGCTGTAAAGCATGCCGCACTGAACGAGGGAGTAATCATCAGCGCGAGACTGCCAAGCATTCATAATGTCTTGGTTCTCTGGGACGGGAGCGTCACCTAGCGGTCCTTCTAGGACATATTGTTTCCTGGCAGCTATGAGGATGATCCTCAGGTTCCGGACCCAGTCCGTATAGTTGCTGCCATCATCTTTCAGCTTGGTTTTCTCTAGGAACGCGTTGAAGTTCATGTTGACATTAGCGTTGGCCATTGATCTACAAGACATATTTGCAAAGGTTTTAGACTAAGTTCATGATAATAAAGTTCTAATCAAATTATGAACTCCCACTTAGATTAGACATCCCTTTAGTCATCTAAGTGTTACACGATCCGAGTCGACTAGTCCGTGTCCGATCATCACGTGAGACGGACTAGTCATCGTCGGTGAACATTTTCATGTTGATCGTATCTTCCATACGACTCGTGTTCGACCTTTCGGTCTCCGTGTTCCAAGGCCATGTCTGCACATGCTAGGCTCGTCAAGTTAACCCTAAGTGTTTTCGCTGTGTAAAACTGTCTTACACCCGTTGTATGTGAACGTAAGAATCCATCACACCCGATCATCACGTGGTGCTTAGAAACGACGAACTGTAGCAACGGTGCACAGTTAGGGGAGAACACTTCTTGAAATTTTATAAGGGATCATCTTATTTACTACCGTCGTCCTAAGTAAACAAGATGCATAATACATAATAAACATCACATGCAATTATATAGTTGTGACATGATATGGCCAATATCATATAGCTCCATTGATCT
The DNA here is from genome assembly GCF_018294505.1 of Triticum aestivum. NCBI lineage: Eukaryota > Viridiplantae > Streptophyta > Magnoliopsida > Poales > Poaceae > Triticum > Triticum aestivum. The sequence goes on from NC_057810.1 coordinate 33,140,495, forward strand.
TCATCTTCGGGGCTCCATGATCATCTTGTTACCGGCTTGACACCATGATCTCCATCATCATGATCTCCATCATCGTGTCTTCATGAAGTTGTCACGCCAACGACTACTTCTACTTCTATGACTAACGTTTAGCAATAAAGTAAAGTAGTTTACATGACGTTATTCAATGACACGCAGGTCATACAAAAAATAATGACAACTCCTATGGCTCCTGCCGGTTGTCATACTCATCGACATGCAAGTCGTGAATCCTATTACAAAGAACATGATCTCATACATCACAATTCATCATTCATCACAACTTCTGGCCATATCACATCACATGATCAATCGCTGCAAAAACAAGTTAGACGTCCTCTAATTGTTGTTGCATCTTTTACGTGGCTGCAATTGGGTTCTAGCAAGAACGTTTTCTTACCTACGAATCACCACAACGTGATTTTGTCAACTTCTATTTACCCTTCATAAGGGCCCTGTTCATCGATTCCGCTCCAACTAAGGTGGGAGAGACAGACACCCGCCAGCCACCTTATGCAACTAGTGCATGTCAGTCGGTGGAACTGGTCTCACGTAAGAGTACGTGTAAGGTTGGTCCGGGCCGCTTCATCCCAAACCGTTGAGCAAGAAAAGACTAGTAGAGGCAAGTAAGATGACAAAATCCACGCCCACAACAAAGTTGTGTTCTACTCGTGCAAAGAGAACTACGCATAAACCTGGCTCTGATACCACTATTGGGGAACGTTGCAGAAAATTAAATTTTTTCCTACGATTTCACCAAGATCCATCTATGAGTTCATCTAAGCAACGAGTCTAGGGAGAGAGTTTGCATCTACATACCACTTGTAGATCGCGTGCGGAAGCTTGCAAGGTGATGATGTAGTCGTACTCGACGTGATCCAAATCACCGATGACCAGCGCCGAACGGACGGCACCTCCGCGTTCAACACACGTACGGGACGGGAGACGTCTCCTCCTTCTTGATCCAGCAAGGGGGAAGGAGAGGTTGATGAAGATCCAGCAGCACGACGGCGTGGTGGTGGATGCAGGGCATCACAGCAGCAGGGCTTCGCCGAGACTACGAGGGAGAGACGTAACGGGG
>NC_057810.1:33141603-33145247 GCF_018294505.1 Triticum aestivum
GACGTCTCCTCCTTCTTGATCCAGCAAGGGGGAAGGAGAGGTTGATGAAGATCCAGCAGCACGACGGCGTGGTGGTGGATGCAGGGCATCACAGCAGCAGGGCTTCGCCGAGACTACGAGGGAGTGACGTAACGGGGGGAGGTGGAGGCGCCGGGGGCTGGTGTGTTCTCCTCCTCTCCCCCCCACTATATATAGGGGTGCCAAGGGGGGGGGGGGCGCCGGCCCTAGTAGATGAGATCTACTAGGGGGGGCGGCGGCCTAGGGGAGGTTTCCCTCCCCCCCAAGGCACCTAGGGGTGCCTTCCACCACTAGGACTCCTCCTAGGGGGAAACCCTAGGCGCATGGGCCTATAGGGGCTGGTGCCCTTGGCCCATGATGGCCAAGGCGCACCCCCTACAGCCCATGTGGCCCCCCGGGACAGGTGGCCCCACCCAGTGGACCCCCGGGACCCTTCCGGTGGTCCCGGTACAATACCGATAACCCCGAAACTTGTCCCGATGCCCGAAATAGCACTTCCTATATATAATTCTTTACCTCCGGACCATTCCGGAACTCCTCGTGACGTCCGGGATCTCATCCGGGACTCCGAACAACATTCGGGTTTCTGCATATACATATCTTCATAACCCTAGCATCACCGAACCTTAAGTGTGTAGACCCTACGGGTTCGGGAGACATGCAGACATGACCGAGACGCTCTCAGTCAATAACCATCAGCGGGATCTGGATACCCATGATGGCTCCCACATGCTCCTCGATGTTGTCATCGGATGAACCACGATGTCGAGGATTCGATCAAACCCTGTATGCAATTCCCTTTGTCAATCGGTACGTTACTTGCCCGAGACTCGATCGTCGGTATCCCAATACCTTGTTCAGTCTCGTTACCGGCAAGTCACTTTACTCGTACCGTAATGCATGATCCCGTGTCCAACACCTTGGTCACATTGAGCTCAATATGATGATGCATTACCGAGTGGGCCCAGAGATACCTCTCCGTCATACGGAGTGACAAATCCCAGTCTCGATCCGTGTCAACCCAACAGCTACTTTCGGAGATACCTGTAATGCACCTTTATAGTCACCCAGTTACGTTGTGACGTTTGGTACACCCAAGGCATTCTTACGGTATCCGGGAGTTACACGATCTCATGGTCGAAGGAAGAGATACTTGTGTCAGGACCCCGACTCGATGTCACATCGATCTAGCCGGTAACACCTCATATCACTTTGCGGCCTCACGCACGGTATCCCCACGGGTGTCGTCTTACCTTTTCCCGGGACCGTTTGCGCCTTTTGGCTCACGTATATGATAGTGTCGCTAGCATCCATATGATAAGGAGCCCGGGCTGACATGACTAGTCGTAAACCCAAAGTGGCACAGACTTACAGGGACAGGCATCCATGACCCAGCTTCGAACGTGTCGGTCATCAGCAAGTGGGTCCGGGCTGTAGCACTGGGCTAGCAGGACTCCGGTAAACCGGGCTGTAGCGGGCTAACAGGACTCCGGTACTCAAAGCGTGACATTTCCCCGAAGGGACAGACACAGGAACGAAGAAGGACACATGCCGGCCAGCCTAAGTGTTCCAGAGCAGTAGCAAGCTACCATGGCTCAGCGGTAACACTAGGAGACATTTCCCGGTAAGAGAGGCTACTAAAGATAAACAACTAGATAGTCAGATCCCACACATACCAAGCATTTCAATCATACACACAATATGCTCGATATGTGCAATACAACGAAGCATCACAACATGACTCTATGACACAAGTACTTTATTTAAGGCTCAGGGAGCCATACATAACATACACAAAGGTACGGGTCTCACGACCCCACATACAAGTCATACAGTCATACAAACCAGCAGCGGAAGTAACTTGTCTGAGTACAGACAACTAGTAAAATAAAAGAGGCTTGGAAAGCCTAGCTATACTACGTGGTCCTTCACAAGCTCAGGGTCACCACCTGGGTCTTTAGCCTACTCGTTGATGTCAACGTCTACATAGAACCCATCAGAAGGGGTTGCAGTGTCTTCTGTAAAAATGTAGATTATAGCAACATGAGTACAAAGGTACTCAGCAAGACTTACATCAGATCCTACATACATGCATAGTATCAAGAAGGGTTGGTGGAGTTATTGCAGCAAGCCAGCTTTGACTCTTGGCTAGGCTATCCTACGATACTCCAACTTGAAATGGTTTTGCGCACACGAGTCCACTACTCACCACTTCAATACACTACCTAGGATCCACCTCCGTCTTCCTACGGAGGAGCCATCCTCGGCACTCACACTTATCTTGAGGCTTTTAGTAGTTTCCATTTACTTGTCTATGAACTGTATAGGCAACCAAGTAGTCCTTTACCGCGGACGCGGCTATTCGAATAGATTATGATAACCCTGCTTAAAACATCAATTTAACTTGTTTGATCATGCATGAAAATAGTACAGATGGATAGATTGGATTTTTCTGATCATTTTTCATATATAATTTGTCTGATTTGGAGTTACAGAATAAAAGTTATGATTTTTTGAAGTTTAAATAATATTCTGGAATTTCCTGATTTAAATTAAATCCAGAAATTACAAATATTGCGCCAGCATGACGTCAGCATGGCGTCAGTGATCAACTGCGGCTGTCTGGGGTCAAACCTGACGTGTGGGGGCCAGACGTCAGTGACAGGGTGGGTTTAACAGGTTTAATTTAATCCTAATTAGTAATTAGTGGCGCTGGGGCCCACTGGTCAGTGTCAGGGGGGTTGACTAACAGTGATTAGCACTAATCTGACCACCTGGCCGACGGGGCCCACGCGTCAGTGACTCTGGGGGGTCCTGCCGTGGTCAAGGTGGGTCAAACCCACCGGCGACGTGACGCCGGCGAGGCCCGAGACGGCGGCGCGACGCGGGATCGCGCTACAGGGCACGGGCGAGGCCGTGCTTGGGCTCGTTGGGAAGCTCTTGCTCCCGCGCGTCGAATGGTGGCCGTGGCTGGGCCTGGGGTGGCCGGAGTCGACGGCGGCGAGCTCGGCTGCGGCCGCCGGAGTTCGGGTGCAGTCGGGATCGATGTTGCAGGGGGTTTGGGGAGGCGGTAGTGTGTGCTGCGTGATCCTAGTGAAGTGTGGAGCACGATAGTGTGCTCGGTTGGGTGCTACGGTGACCGTGGCCACGACGGCGACATCGCCGGCGGCGTGGAGCTCTCGGCCAAGGTGGGGCTAGGGCCTAGCGGTCGGGAGAGACCAGGGGAGAAGGGGGAAACGATCCGGGGGCTCACCACGGAGCTGCAGGGATGGTTAGCGGGCTCGGGGACGCGCTGAAGACGACGAATTCGACGGCGACGATGGTCGGAGCCCGAAGAGGGGAACGGCGACGTGGCGGCGATGCAGGGCTTCCGGAGGACCGTGGAGCGGTGGGGAGGAAGAGGGGGTCGTGGCGGAGCTTCTGAGCTAGTCGGGGGAGCGAGGGGTGGCCGGAGACGGCTGCTGTGGCGAACGGCGGCGACGGTGGTGTTCGGCCGTGTGAGAGAGAGAGCGAGGGAGAGGAGGGAAGAGCCGGGAGAGAGTGAGAGAGAGCAGGGGGGATCGGGACGGCCTGCGGGAGTCGTCCACGCGGCCAGGAGCTCGTCGGCAAGCAGGAGGTGGCCGCGC